>NW_025228719.1:8583-30385 GCF_018294505.1 Triticum aestivum
TTACCACCATTGGTGCACACATATTACAATGTCCAGAGGATGCAAATTACCAGGGTTTTTTAGGCAGAAAGAATGCTTTACTGTTGAAGTGGGTTTGTAAATACCAGCATTGGTGCACTCATAATACCAGGTTCAGAGTATGCAAATTACCAGGGTTGTTTAGGAAGAAAAGAAAGATACATTCACTGAATCTTCAGAAAACTACCATGATAGAAAACTGTTATTTATCATGTAATATTCCACTAATCTACCAGGCCAAATTGCAGGTGCTCGGGCAATCAGCGCAAACAACAGCTTGCCCAGTGGTGGAACAAGTGCATATAGTGCTGGAACAAATGCAAGCACAGGAGCTAGGAGCCTTGGAGAGCAGACAATAAGCGAACCAGCAACTCCAGAATCTGCTGGGATCGATGCTGATATGGAAGGAAGCAACATGGAGGCATATTCCACACCTAAGCCATCTTTACAAGGGACAAAATTTGACACCCTGGAGAGCGCACGTGACCACTACAGCACCTACGCGCGCAGGACTGGCTTTGCAATTAGGCAGCAATTCAAGAAAGAGAGGGTTGATGGAACTATAAGCAGGGTGCTACTAGTTTGTACAAAATATGGCAAATGATGAAAGGACAGGGATGAGCTGCAAGATGTGGAAAACCCAGCCAGCATTGTCAAGAAGAGGAAAAAAAGAAAGTTGTTAGGACTGAATGTGAAGTGCACATGTACCTATCCCACGATGATGCATGGTGGACTGTTGACCGTTTCGAGGACACCCACAATCACCCCCTGATCAAAAAGCCATCCCTAACAAAATTCTTATCATCACATCGGTACATTCCGAAGGAGGAGCAGGACTTCTTGAGGGTTCTGCACGGATGCAACATTGAGACTGCGAGGCAGATGCAGCTGATGTCATGGTTCTACGGAAGCGCTAAAGACGTACCCTACACGACACAAGACATTGCTAATCAACGAGCTAAGTTCCGCTTAGAGCACCGCCACAAGGACATTGGGAGCACAATTGCATACTTCCAAGAGAGGGCCAAAGATTCATATTTCTACTGGAGAATCAAACTTGATGATGAGGACATGGTTGAGAACTTGTTCTGGATAGATGGCGCATCACGCAGGGCATATGCAAAGTGTAATGACTGTTTGTCGTTTGACACGACATACATGACAAACATGTACAAGATGCTGTGTGAACCATTCATTGGAATTAATAACCATGGTCAATCCATCCAGTTTGGGTGTGGCTTCGTTCGAAATGAACTAAAGGAAAACTTTGCGTGGCTGTTTAACACATTCCTCCATGCAATGGGTGGTGTTGCCCCTAAAAACATCACCACAGACCAGGACTTTGCAATGAGGAGTGCGATCGACGAGGTCTTCTTGAACATAATACACAGAAATTGCCGCTGGCATATAATTAAGAAGGCGCATGAGAAACTTGGAAAACTTATGGCTGATGATAAACCTCTAAACAAAGCGTTCAAAGACTGTGTCGACAATAGCTTGACTGGTACGTACCTAAACTGTTGACCCATTTTAATTACCATGCAGCAAACTTGAGAAAGCCATATGAATATATGTGATGCACAAGTTACCATGTGTGGGTCTACACAAGTTATCATGATCTTGTTGGCTATATTACCAGGGGAAGTTACATATGTTGATACCAACTTGTGGTTTAGAAAAGTTACCAGATCTGGAAAAACTGTTCAATAAAGTTACCATCTAACAACTAAGAAAAGTTACCAGCATACTTGTACTTTAATTACCAATGATTGTGTATGATGTTGTGATTGTCTCATGTTTTGTGTATCACAGAGGAAGAGTTGGAAAACAAATGGTGGGCAATGATGGATGAATATGGCCAGATCGACAATGAACATTTTCAATGGCTGTGGGAAAATAGGAAATGTTGGGCCCCAGTGTACTACATGAAGCATTTCTTTCCATTCTTGCAGACAACTGCAAGGAGCGAGGGATTCAATGTTGTGCTCAAGAAGTATGTGAACCCCAACAACTCACTGATTGAATTCACAACTCAATACACCGCAATCCAGGAGAAAGTAATGGTGGCTGTGGCGAAAGAGCAAGTGGACACAATTTACAAAGAGGCAGACATGTATTCGTTGAACCCAATCGAGTTACAGATGCGAGGGATATACACACAATATCTGTTCTCCAAGTTCCAGGTAGAGATGAAGCTAAAGACTGCTTATGGATGCAACACTTTGCAAGATGGAACCTTCAAGATGTGGTCGCTCCGAGGCATACTACCAAAGTATGGGGATAGGGACTACCATGTGCAGGCGAACAAGGATGAAGGGGTATACTCATGCACTTGCTGCAAGTTTGATCGCGATGGGCTATTGTGCACACACATACTACGAGTAATGGAACAGATTGGAGTCTACGAGATACCGAGGAAGTATATCCTGGATAGGTGGACATGGGATCCAGAAAAGGATCTTGTTCGGCCTGATTACCAACAGCCAACAGTTAAGAAGGGTATGACAGAAGAAGGAAAAAATATCATGAGATATACATCTATTCTGAATGATTTCAAGGAAGAAGCAAAAGACGCTTGCACTACTGATGAAGGGATGGCGTTGGTATGGAAACATGTTAGTGCTTTCAGAGACGACATGGATGCACTAAAAAAGAGGCAGCTAAAGAAAGCAAGAAAGGAAAAAGATGAGGGAAAAGAAGCACAAATGTTTTCTTCACCACCAGGGACTAGTGCCACTGAAGGTGTCCCAGTAGCGCATCAAGGAAGCATTCCTGTCACGCATGTGTCTGGCAATATTTTCCAGTTCCAGGGCTCACATGCCGAGGGATCCCAATCATCAAACACAAGAGTGATACTAGACCCACCAAAGTCTACTACGAAAGGGCGTCCGAGAGAGAAAAGATTCCAGCACCCATTTGACATTGTAAAGCCAAAAAAGGAGAGGAAGTGTAGAGTCTGCGGGTCGATAGATCATGATAAACGCAAATGTACCTCACCCATCCCGCACTGAGAAATGCAAGTTAGATGGGCATTGAAAAATCCAAGTTAGAGATTTTACTTATGAATTTTACCCATTTTATTGTGTAAAACAGTGTCGAGACACCATGTAATGAAAAGTTATCAGCACTAAAACATGTAAGTTATCGTCCAAAATGTAATGGGGATTTTCAGAAAAAGAGAATGAGATTAGTTATCGTTCTTTGTTTGTGAGCAAAATGTTATGACGCAATGAAAAATAAAGTTATCAGCACCTGTTATAGTATGTTATCAGCATTGACTATCATAATTATCAGCAAAAATGTATAAAAAAGATAGTAATCAGCCCAGTAAAAATGTATGAAACTATCATCATTCTTAATCATAAAACTTATATTGGTGCAAATTTCTCACATCAATTACTCCTTATTGAACAAGTGATAGCGCCATCGCGTGCATTTGTTAAGAGGATGGTCCAGCCACATGCTTGTCAATATCTTCCTCAGCGCCGGGATCTGCTCCTTAGTTATTGTCGGGATATTTTTACCATCCCAGAACTCCAAGATCTTGTACGCGAAGAAACCGCAATCAGTGTTGTAAGGAAAAAAAATAAAAAATGTGTTAAAACGCAAAATAAGATAAGCAAAAAGGTGAATGAACTTTTAAAATGCTACACTACTAAGTTACCGGGTATTTAGATGGAAAAAAATGATGGAGTACTAGCCAAAAGAACTAACCCATTGTCCTGTTTGAACACATCGATGTACACCAGATCATAGTCTTGGATCTGCTTACTCGAGTCCTTGTACGCAATCAACCAGGCTTTTATAATCTCATTCATAAGCTTCGTCGCATGTGTGATGAGCGAAGGGCTATCTTGTGGACGAAGAGAATCAAGAACTTTAAATCGTTTTGCCTTGAGATTAAGGCACAAGACATACCAATGCCCGTCCTTTGGTAGACGTCCCAACTTTTGCAGTGTTGGAAACAATAGCTGTTAAAAAAATGTGAACACATGAACACAATAAGTTATGAAGTTACCAATGCATTTACAGTTAAAAAGGCAAAGTTATCAGGACACTGACAACATATGTTACCAGTAGGCATACATGAAAGTTACCACAGAAAGGAAAAATGTGAACACATGAACACAAGAAGTTATCAATGCATTTACAGTTAAAAAAGGCAAAGTTATCAGGACAGTGACAACATATGTTACCAGTAGGCATACATGAAAGTTACCACAGAAAAGTAACATAACTAGGTACCAGCTAAAATTCTTTAATGGTACGATGTCTGACAAAACCAAAATAAGAGCCTGATAAAATTGCCTGTTAGACCACCTAAAAAACAGCTTGTACGATTTAAAAGAGGAAAAGTATGTAGTTTACGTAAAAAATTGTACCTAATTTTGGTGACTAAGTATGTAGTTTGCATCACGACGGAAATGTTTGATTAGGAACTTGCTCGTCATATCATGTATGTGAAGATATACTGACAGCAACCATGGAAAGATGATCTTCCCTGGGGGTACATAATCAGAAAGAATTCGGATGTGGAGCTCTGCAATATTATTCGAAACTTGACCACCTTCTATCACACTATTAGCAAGCTCCTCCAATGTGACCCACCGCCCATCGATGTCAATAACCCTAATACTGAAAAGCAAACAAAGAAAAAAAATAGTATATAAGCAAATGTTTTGCCGGTGAGGGGTTAAAATACTAGAGAAAAGGAAAACAGTAAATGTCATTAGTGTTTTATCTTGGAGTCAACTGAATCAGTGGTGTGCTTGATAACTCCTGCGTAAATAACCTCTTCGAGTGCAGATGCTGTGAGGCCACAATATGGAGGCAGTAGGAACTGCGATGGGCGGCTTACCCTAACTTTCCGAATGTACGATTTAGGAGTCACACTGGCTGAATGATTACCATAGGGAGGTTGAATAACTGGTCTAGCAAATTCAGGGCTGGTGGGGTGGTCTAGAAGAAAAGTGAAGGGAGTTATCAGAGTTGGGAATGACGGAAAGAAATATTATGGGGAAACAAAAAGCAAAGAAGTTATCAGAGTTTAGAACAGTAAATTATCAACATGAAGATAATGATGTTATCAAGGTTGGCAGTAGGAAAAAGTTTGTTAAATAAAATCTTCCTATCAGTACCTTTTACAGAACCGTAATTTGCTTTTTCTCTAACAGTGGCACGTTCGACTTCTTCAACCCACATAATTACATCTTCGTCTTCAACATCCGCATCATAAACTTGAAATCGACGCTCTTCAAAAAGTTGCGATCAGGTCAGTTTGTGAACTGACAAAAGGAATGTCAAATATGTGGAAAAACAGCTAAAGAAAAAAGTGATAGATAATACAGAATGATCATATAATTACTGTAGAGAGAAAAAGGGAAGAAAATGAGGGGGGTCAGGATAGTTAAAGGGACAGCATAAATGTATTAGAATGGTTTGTCTGTGTGTGCAGGGAAAGGAGGGGGAGGGGTGTATTTACAGCATCAATAAAGGAAACAAAATGGTTGGAGTTATCAGCATGGTGATAGCAGAAGTTATCAGGGTATGATCACAAATGTTACCATTTAATTAACTAGTTAGCAAATAATTATCAGTCAGATGTTAGTAAAAGTTACCAAGAAAAATGAACAATAATAATCACGTATAATACATCCACACACCAGACAACATAAAAAATAAAAGAGCGCAAATGTGAAACGAAAACACATAATTCATTACATAGACACACGCAAAAGCATAAGTCATTACATGTGAGAGGGGGGGGAGGTTGTCCATACATAGGATAAAAGAGCATAAATATACACACAAGGATCAAACTAAAAGCATAAAAAAGGTCTTCGAAAAGCAGACATCCATCCCATCACTCTTTTGTGATAAAAGCAAAGACACGTATATGCCTTCACTTACCAAGGTCAGCAGGCTCAGAGCCTGAAACCGGATTGGAGTCAGTAGGATTATCTTCTGCATTCTTTAAATCTCGTGGTGCTGCCGCTATATGATCAATTGGGGATGCTGCTGCTCGGTCTTGGGGAGCATTGTTAACCGTTGGGACCACTGCTGGTGCTTGAGTTGTCGAAACAACCGCTGGGGGCGGTGTTGGTACTGCTGCTGGGACTGCGGCCGTCGTAATAATATCTGGTCCGGGAGGTGTGGGGCCAAAATCTAGGCCAAGAGAGCAAGATGGTGGGGTGAAATCCCAGTAGGCCCTATCAGCAACAACATCTTCTACATCTGCATTAATGCTGAATTCTTGGGCGGCGACTTGGTCATCTCCAGGTTGAGCTTCAACAAACACTGCATCTTCAGTTTCAACTGGTTCTGCCACATTGGATTGGGAAGATTGAACTTGATCTTGAACAAAACATGGTATTTTGAAAGGAGCTTGGTCATCTTCAGCTACAGCAGCGGTCATTGGAGGAGCAATTCCTTGAACTTGATCAGCAGAAGTTTCAGCTACGGCAGCGCTCGTTGAAGGAGCAATTCCTTGAGGTTGATCGGCAGAAGTTTCAGCTACAACAACGCTCATTGGAGGAGCAATTCCTTTAGGTTGATCAGCAGAAGTTTCAGCTTCAGTGCCAATAACAACATTGGCAATTTCTTCTACCACTTGAGTAATAGTGGCTGCTGCCGCGAGCTCATCCACAGCTCCAAAACTAGCATCTGGTGAATTCCTCACAGGGGCATTATCTTGCACAACAGCTATTGGAGAACTGACCACGGGGGAGTCTTTAAAATCATCTTTCGCGTTCTTGGGAGAAAAACAAGGAGAAGACCTAGTTGCAACTGCAATTGTAGAAGACTTCTTAACCTTCCTCACAGTAATCTTGGTCTTCTTGCTGCACACAAAGAAAATTAAACATGGACATCAACAACTTATAAAAACAGTAGTTACCAGCTTATATTAACATTAGTTATTAGATTATATTTGCATACAACAGCTAAAAATAACATTAGTTACCAGCTTATATTGACAGAAGTTAACAGCTAAAAAATAACTTTAGTTACCAGCTTGTATTCAAATTATTTGACAGCTTAGGGCCAACTTGGTTATCCACATAATGCAAAAAAATCAACATCGTCACGAATCATTAATGAAGATGGTAACTATGAAGATAACAAAGTTACCAACAAATTTATCATGCTAAAAAAATAGTAAATATTGTAAGAGCTTTGACTATAAAAACTACCAGTCATTCCCGTAGAGATTATGATGCCATGCATAAAAGAGTTAAATTACCGGTATATATTCACCTAATTTACAAATGAAAAATAAACAAATAGAGAAAATCATTTATATATCATATAGTGAGGAAAAATAACATTCATAATCACCTGTGTGACATGTCAGACGAGTCAACATCTGCCGAAGAACGCGCAGGATTACTAGGTATCTCCTCAGATGTGACACCCACACTGCTAGATCGCGTTTGCTGAAGGTCGGCAACACTAATAGATGGAGCATTCGAACACCTGACAAGTTATTATTTGAAAAGGATATAGTGCACGTGAGAAAAATGTTACCGTAGACAAATAACACATGCTTACCAGCATATAATTACTAAAATTATCATGCAAACAAAGTTAAACTACATATTGTTCAAATAAAAAACTGAAGTTATTATCGTGAAAATAGCTACTGAAAGTTATCAGCCTTACCATGATATAATTACTATCATTTCTAGAAAAAAAAAACACAAGCTTGTTAAGGAATAGAAACTATCCAGACATATTTACTTCTAATTATCAGAAGCTAGGTGCTAAGAAAAGTTATAACACAAAAGAGTAACAACAAGTAAGTATGTACACAAAGAAAAATAACCATGGACATTACCAGCTTATAAAAACATTAGTTACCAGCTTATATTAACATTAGTTATCAGATTATATTTGCACACAACACCTAAAGTGTAACATTAGTTACCAGCTTATATGGACAGAAGTTACCAGCTATAAAATGCAATATAACAAATGAAAATAAAAAGAAATCAACTAGCAGATGATAAGAAACTCACTTACAAGGATGTTGCTTCTTCCGCGTGGGATTGGCAATTACTGAGTTAGTGCCCTTATCAGGGCCTACAATGCCAAGCTCATTAATGACTATTGCCTTGATAGAACGATGTGTATCATCCAACAACGGCTGGTCAGAAACAGTTGTACCAGTGGCCATGGGCGAAGAAGGTAGGCGTAATTTCTTGCGACACCTGGAATATTGCTTTTCCAAGTTACGGACAAGAGAAGAACCGCACCTCCTCATAGAAGCATCAATAGCAGCCTCGTTTTGAGTATCCGTCATATCTGGCTGGTTATGCAATCCATCACTAGATACATTCCCAGAACGTGCAGTAAGCATAATCTGAGACTCGAGAGGCTGATCGGTTCCTGCAGTAGCAGTTCCATCAATTCCGGCTGACCTTACCGACACATTGGCAGTTGCAAACATGGTTGCACCCACATCTGCATTCGCTGCGCCACTACCTGAAGCATCATGGGCATTCGGTCCAGCACTGCCCCACTACCTGAAGCCTCATAGGCGTTCGGTCCACCTGAAGAACCATGGTAATGAATGTGAAAATCTAGATCTTCGTCAGAGTGACCATCACCGCCACCATCACTATCCTCATGATTAGAATCTGAACCTTCGACAGTTTGCTTGCCGGTATCTTTTACTTCACGCGAGCGGGATGTAGGACGGGTGCTTGCAGTCTTCCCGGCAGTCTTCCCGGCAGCAAAAGATAAACCCTTTAGTTGGCTCTCTAACACACGGGACATCCATGAGCTGTCTTCATCATCCAAGGACATGAACTCATTAACAAGACCACCCAGGAGGCCAACCATGCCAGACGAAAAGCGACCCACAATAGCAGAAGCTTTAGCAAGTTTCTGATAGAAAATCACGAATGAAAAAATAAATAATCAGGTTGTGAGAGAGATTAATTACCATGCAAAAACAACTAAAAATACCACACAAATATAAGTTCAAAATGAAGTTATTCCAAAGTGAGAATATAAAAAAAATAAAAGTTACCATCCTAAAAACAGTACAAGTTACCAGGTCTTTATAACAATATTTACCAGGAAAAGGAAAACAAAAATACCCAAACGCACAAAAAAGATTAAAAATACCTGTTCAGAACAGTTTTGCGGTGCATGAACACGCATGAATTTATCTAGACCTTGTAAGCCACCAAACAAGCAATAGTCTTGACCATATTGGGGCTTAAGCTGAAAAAATATGATAAAAAACAAATTAAGATCTCGATAAAAAAGATGGCAATACATAGAAGGTAAGAAAAATGACGAATGGGAAATTACCGGTAATTTCCCATAAGAAAGCTTGTCCCTCTGGACATCCATCCGGAGAACTTTCGATGCCAACTCATTCGTCCACACATTAATTGCAAAAGGACCATTAGGCAAGATGATACCAAGGCCAGTTAAGTCAATAGCATCTATATACAGAAGCTGGAAAAACAGAAAAGGTCATTACAATCTAGATGTTGGTGGAATAAGACGTACAATCCAAAATATCATGGGAACAAAAAAAGAATAGGGGGACTAACATTGTAGAATAGGAGGCAGCCCGTCGTAGGCTTTCCTTTTGAAAGGGCTTTGTGAAGCTGATCCGCAATAAATTTGCACCAGTTGAGGTTTTTTACATTGCCAATATTTTGCCGCGAAAAAAAGAAAGCACATAAAACATAGAGGAATGTATGCACACAAGTTAGCAGGGGACATAAGTAGATACTTATAACACTGTTAAAGCATGGAATCACCAAGTACATAAGCACACAATTACCACATTATTGAGAAGTAAGTCAAAATTACCATATTGCAAGGCATAAATAAATTATCAGGTGCATTACTAGATAATTACCACACTTTTAGAAAAAGTTATCAGGCGCATTACTTCATATTTACCACACCATCAGAAAAAAGTTATCAGGTGCATCACTATGTAATTACTACACCTTCATAAAAAGTTATCCGGTGCATTACTATATAATTACTACACCTTCATATAAAGTTATGATGTGCATTACTACATAAATACCACACTTCAGATCATAGAAAAATCAAAGGGACAGATATTACCACACTCCAAAAAACAGGGAAAGTTATCAAAGTGCATATGTGTATAATCATCAGACTAAGAAGCAAAAAATTACCAGGTAGAAAAACCAGAAAAGAAAAGAGATAAAAAGCGTGAACTAGAAAGATAGCCAGATGTGCTTACCAACACAGGATACCATCTGGTGCTGATCTTGTTGGAAGTCGTCGGCGCCATCACGGTGCTGGCAGCAAGCACAAGCCACAAGCGCTTGAAATTGTCGTCACGACGATTAGTGCTCAAGATAAGGTTTAATACATCCACAGTTTTATGAGCATGTCCAAGATCACCAAAAAGATCTCCCGCAAGCTCAAGCTGTGCATCTGAAGGAACCTTGAAATCCACCGCAATATCACCTCGGGGCACACCCATTATACGATGCACAGACTCTTCATTGACCGGTAACCTTCCGCGACCAGGTACAACAACCTCACGGGAATCAGGGTCGTATAGACCAGCAAGCCATTAGAAAGCCGATTGAACAGATTATCACACTTGATATTCTGCAGACTAGTGAAATCCATGTCATCGATCACAGCCATTCTCTCATCTGACATATCCTTACGGCAGTCACAAGAGCACTAGGAGAAGCCCTATTCCGATCTGCGGGAGGCTTATGCTTCTTTAAGGGGTTCACCTCCTCAAAGTCATCATCTAATTTGCACTTCCTTGGCATTGTGACCTGACACACAAAAATAACAAAAGAGAAAAAAGTTGAATTAATAGTCACACACATATTCTTATGATACATTGGTAACTTGTGAACATACAAACAAGACAACTCATCCACAACAGAGAATGACAAGGACATGTGTGCTTCTACTAGATATTGAATACCTGAATTTTTGTTTGCTTATAATACACTGATAAAAAGTATGAATCGGGCAAGATAACTTATGCAAATTAGGGATGGCAACAACTTATACACAAACACATATATTGGACATCACATAACTAAGTATTCAGTGACATGATAAATTTTACAGTGGACTCCTGATAAATTGCCACTGATGATAATATTCACAATTAAAGTTCATGTGAGCTAAATGATGGCACATCCATCAGTTAGAAACACAAAAGGAACACAAAATGCATCATGAAAACGGGACACGAGTGCTAACAAAGATCAGGGAAATCGAGTCGTGTAGCATTTAGAGAAAACCCTAGAAATCATAATCATGAATGTATACATAATGATTTTGCATCTAGAGAAAACCCTAGAAATCAGAATCGAGCCATGTGGCAGAGGGGATCAGTTCAAAAATTACGGCAACTAGCCACGAAATCAAAAACGGCAAATTAATCACTGGAGCGATGTGCATGCGAAATAGGGCCTAACAAATAGCATCTGCACAACAAATTGAACGCATTGGGCGCATTTCTCGTTTGTTCTAACATGTGACCATCCCGACGAACATCCCGCCACTAATGGCGTCGAGAAACAGAGCACGAACTACTGGAGGCGGATGTGAGGGCGATTGAGTCGATGTTCACCGGTGGAACAGAATACTAGCACCGAGAATCGGCCGGAGAAGGCGCCGCCGCTCGCCTTCACGGAGAGAGAGCGGGGGCGGAGCGACAGAGAAGCAGGCGCGCGATTACCAGACGATTTGAGGCGCACGAACTACTGGGATGTGAGGGAGATTGAGTCGATACTCACCGGTGGAACAGAAGACCAGCGCCGAGAATCGGCCGGAGAAGCCGCCGCCGCTCGCCATCGACGGAGAGAGAGCGCGCGCGGAGCGACAGAGAAGTGGGCGTGCCGTTACAGAGTAAATGAGGCGAGTGGTGGGGGAGGGGATAGTTAAGTCAATCGCACAACATGGGAGACGGTTCGAGCGAAGCGGGCGACGAAGAGATGGCCCACACACCAGCGATAGACAAATCGAAACTACTCGCTGGAACGTTTCGCGTCTGTCGGATTTGCAATTGACGTCATCCAGGTGGTGTGGCGATTTTGCAATAGGGCACAGGGTTGCCAAATAAAATTTTCCTATTATGAATTATTAAATCCTACTATCCTAGTATGGTACGTTAGTGTTGTCTGTAAAATAGTGAATTAATCTATTAATCACGGTGATTGCATTAGGATATTGGATCTGCATGATTTAGCAACTGAACAAACGATCAAGGAAATTGGCTCCGCCATACATCCTTGCTACTTCACACCCTTCCTGCAAATTTTGGTGATCAATTCCGGATTAGATCAGACGTGACGTCGGTGTGATCGTGAGCTCGTTAATTCTCCGGCCAACTAGCCAAGGTTAGCACAACTAACAACTACTTGCTCATCTCGATCAGTTCCCACCTTATACCTATCACATTTGTACATCAAATTTCAATTCTTGTCATTTTTATGATTTATATTTATCAAGAGAAAAGGGTCACCAAACACCAGAAATATTATTTCAGCTTAATTGTCGAGGGCATGTTTTCAAAGCAAAACGATAGACGACTTGCTTGAGCATTGCATGAAAACTTGCTTCGAAAGGAATTCACAACTGAATTCTCTTCTAATGAAATTGTTAATATACTTTATGTTATTGAAAATCATTGAGATTATATAACTAATTCAAATGTAACTACCACATGTCTATACTATATAGCAATGAAGAGGTATTTTTTTCAACTTTGCTTGGCCCCCCCTATGTCCAAATCCTAGCTCCGCCCCTGATTGCCGTAGAGCGAGGGGTGGTGGGCGTGTCAGAGCAATTGGGGGGGGGGGTGTGCGGGGGTATGAGAAGGCAAAGAGGCCAGGGGAGAGGTTTGTTGGGATTTATTGTACGGACTAGCCTCCCAACGCGAGAGGAGTAGTAACAGGAGGCGCAGGCTGATGCCGCCTACAACCACCAGCTCCTCCAGAAGAATCTGCAGACGGAGGAGCAACTCGCTGACGGCAAGGCGGTCACGCCGGACGGGGACATGGCTAAGCAGGAGGCGCTGCTCGAGTCGTACCGCACCACCCACGACATCCGCCTTGCCCGCTAGCGGTACCACCAGCGGGTGGCGGAGGTGGCAGCCGCCGGCAAGGAGTGCGACGGCAAGGTAGAGGAGGCGGTCTTCGACCTGGTTCATTAGCAAAAGTCTCGTCGTGTGCTGAGCATTGGGTTAGCATTGGGTTATCTCAAATACTCTGGACCAAACACTTTCACGGCTGCCTTTGTAAATTGTTTGACGAAGAAGATTGAAGTACTCTCTCTCTCCCATTGCCAAGTTGTCATCAATGGAATCCATCGGAATACCTTATGTCATCATGCAACAATGCGGCAGTGACCTATTTCTCAATGTTATGTCCAAGAGCTCTGGCACAGTTCCTTCTTTGAGCGAAGGATTGATCATGTTGTTTCACAACATTGCAAATGTGAGGAAACAAGCTCGTGGACATCCTAAACCAGCGTCGAAAGTGCCTCTCTAGATAGGGAGGTATTGTGGCAAAGTAGTTGTGCCACAATTGGTCACCCGCCTCTTACCGTTCTCTTCATAGAAACTCACGACCAAAAACCGAACCTCCGTGCTTCAGCTTCTTGTTCTTGTGCATCATCAAAATCATAGCAATATCTCCCTCCCCGGTGAAATCAAATTTCCCCATCTAACAAGGAATCATTGTAATAGTTGGAGTCATATGAACTCAAGTACGGATGAAACTATCTATCAAGCTATAGTTCTACAAGGACAGTCCGTTCTACAAATGCATAGAAAAAACACAAACAATTTTTTTACGTTTGTAGATATTCCATCAAACAACTAGTGTGCGAGGAGGAGCAATCCGGCCGACGAGTCGTCGATGGCTTGCGGCTTCCTGGAGGGGGTGGGCAATGACCACTGGAAGTGCTCCTCAACATGGGGAAGGCATCTATGCATCCAGAAGTCAGAGACGCCGCGCCGTTGCCGCTCAAATGTCACCGGACCTCCGCTCGGCCGCGACAGTGGGGCTACCGGCTATGGTGCTCCGTCGGATGCTAGGTCACCAAGTAGGGGCATAGACGAATGGCCATGGCCACTACGACGACGAATCGACACGGGCGGAGGCCAAATCGGGGCGGGCAGCGAGGCCGTGGGCGGCTAGAGGAGGAGTACTACAGTTGGGAAGTACTTCGGGGCATGCGGTGGAGCGGCAGTGGTGGCCTACGGTGGCGGATTAGCGACTGCGGCGGCGGTGGGCGTGCGGGTCAAACATGTTCCGGCTGGAGGCGGGTGAAAAACGGCTGAGCACAGACGATTTGTGGCAGCCTTGCGCTTTTGCGGTTGCCGCATATTTGCCGAACGCAGAGCCACTTTTTGGGCTGCCCTTTTTTTTGCAAAAAAAATTGGTATTGGGCGGAGGACTTTTTTTTGCCCCTTCATGCCCTAAAAACGCCTTGTACCCAATAATAAGATAGCGTTGAAGATGCTCTTACCTTTTTAATAATGGAATATATTAATATCGTGAAAATACCAATTACATCAAGCCTCTGCAACAACGTAATGTCGTAAAGACATTAAGGATGCACACAACCAAAGCACACAAAAAACAAGAATAAAAAAACCCCGCTATACTGATCAATTCCTTATAGGTAGAACCACCACCTAGACAACACCTGAAGTACAAATTCATCAAACGCGATGCCTCCAAGAAGAAAACAATGCACAAGCACCGTCATCGCCCGATCATATATCTTAGGTTTTCATCTTGGAGAAGATCCATGCTTCCAAAACAATGCCTTCAATAAGGTCACTGCTAGACTCAATCAATTAAGGCCAGACCTTGGGTTTTCGCCCTGAAAGTTAAGACTCTGTACTCTGCTTGTGTTGCCGCCCCCACTTGCCGATGCCACTGCTACGAATCACGAATCACCAAGCAGAGTCCTCATCGCCACGAAGACTCGATCTGCCATTACAAGGCCTTAGACCTCAGCCACCATGCCGTTCTTTGTCACTGTCTTCATCATAAAAATCGAAATACAGATGCTCTTACATGGTTGACTGGCTCTTAATCGAGTGTTTTAAGGAAAGACTCTGAATCCAATAGCATGGTTGCGTGCCAATTCGAATCACTCGGTTGCTAAACAGGAGTGCGAAGAGCAACATAAGTACAATATGTGTTACGAAACGATGACCAAATATTACATTACCAATGCTGCGCGGATTACATGTGTGACAGTGTGACACGAACCACATAACTTCCCAACACAGTGACGATCCATTACAACAGTAGTAGTAGTAGTAGTAGAACCAGATGTAATCTACTATCCTCGACAACACCAATGCACAAACAAGTAGGGAGAGAAAAGAAGCCCACACACTGTACAGTACACAGACATAGCGGACCGTTATTACATACGTGCTTCATGACGCGGGAGCACCGTGCACCTTGTAAGCTCTTCTAAGCTTCCGCGGGAGCACCGCAAAAGCAGAGGAGCTTCGCGATGCGCTTCATGACGCCGCCGCGCCTCGCCGGCGGCTTGCTCTGCTTCGCCTTCCCTTCTTCAGCGCCGCCACCGTACCCCTTCTCCATGGAGACAGAGAGCCAACAAATATTACTAGACAGAAGAATGATCTGTTGAGGAGGAGGAGGAGGATCAGAGCCAAAAACACTTCACGGCACCAACACTCGGCAGGGGAGACGTATAAATACACCCATGTCTCTTGGAAGAACTGCACGGCCAGCCATTTTCACGCCATTTTCGGGGTTAAAATCAGGCAAATGCATGGTAAGTACGTACGTGTGACTGGGCGCTGGGTTTCTTGTCTGCTCCTCCAGCTCTGTAACTTCACGCTGATGTCCCCAGTTGCACCGCCGTTGCATTCTCTAAATCCTTTCGGCCTTTTTCTCCAAAAACGTACGGGCGTGTCCCCTGCGGAAGAAAATGTCCGTCCATTTTCGGTCACCGTCTGCCGATCATTTCGCGTACAATCACTTGACTGCAACTAGTGAGCTAGTGCCGCCGGCGACCAGGTAGGTGTATGGAATGTTCCAGCCCTTTGGGTCGATCCAAGTCACGCCGAAAGTGAACAAGTAGACAGAAGGACGTCATTTTCCGGCGTGGCTTCAAAAGAGAAAACAACCTGAAAAATGGCTTGATCAGTTGCAAGGCAATTCATTCACATGGTTTGGTTAAGCGCTTTTGCTAATCTTCAGTTGCATGAAAATTTGGTTCCTGCTTGACTCCGCGTAGATGAGATTCCATGATCGAGTGGCTTGTTCCCGTTGAATATGGCAAATGTATGTATTCTGTATGTAGTTTTTTTGACATTATATATTACCACTATATAGTGTACAAAATATTGTCCATCGGATGAAGCTGATCCAACGGTTGTGAGATGGCAAATCTAAGTAGTGTTGGCCGTTGGATATTCTCTTTATTACACTGGATTCTGCTACGAGAAGATTCCAGACACCATGCATAATATGCACAAACCTCAAAGCAAACAGAGTTGTCATTCCTGTTAATTATTTATTTACTATGCACATTGTGCACACAAAATAATAACTTATTTTTTTGAAAAACTTCCGATCTATTCATCTTCAATCATGGCAGTACAACAAACACTAGAAATAATAAAAATTACATCCAGGTCCATAGACCACCTAACGACGACCACAAACACCGAAGCGAGCTGAAGGCGCGCCACTGTCATCGCTCCTCCCTCGCCGGAGTCGGGCACAACTTGTTGTAGTAGACAGTCGGGAAGTCGTCATGCTAAGGCCACATAGGACCAGCGCACCAGAACAGCAACCACCGCCGATGAAGGATAACGTAGATCGAAAGAATCCAATCCGAAGACACACGAATATACACGAAAAACAACCAGATCCGAGCAAATCCACCGAGGATAGATCCGTCGGAGACACACCTCCACACGCCCACCAACGATGCTAGACGCATCACCTGAGCGGGGGCTAGGTGGGGAGACCTTTATTCCATCTTCAGAGAGTCGCCGCCGTCTCGTCTTCTCGAGCAAGACACAAACCCTGACAAATATGAAAGGAACAACTAACAACGGAGCCCCCTCGCCGGCCCTTGTCAGAATCCACCTCGCCTCCATGGCCCTAGGGCCACCGGAGATGAGGCAGACCTGTGACGGAGCCGGCAAGAGGCACAAACCCTAGCTTGTTTGATGGAGTAGGATGCGGCTAAGTTAATAACTTCTTACTTGTTCTAGAATTCCATACTATAACTTGACAAGTTTGTTTCCTTCCAAAAGAATGGTCTTTTCTTACGTTATGATTTGTTCAAGGCTAAGGCAACATCTTTCTAAAATCCATTTATATTTCCAAATAGAGTACTTAGCTATTTGTACACTTAACTTGAGTTTTGTGTAGTATATATCACATAGTTATATAATATTCTATAACTATGATTCAATTCTCATTGAGACGAACGACATATCGAATCTACCACTTATACTTAACGAAATTGTGACTCTAAATATACACCTTAGCCTATTATAGTATTGTATATCAGTACTCGGTCGTATTTTGGTTATCTAAACTAACCTGCACAACATGTGTAGTTTACTATTCCCTCCATTTCATAATATAAGAACATTTTTGACACTAACTAGTGTAAAAGACGCTTTTATATTATGGGACGGTGGTAGTAGTATAGAGAGCCCACCTGGTGGTAATGTGTCAGAATGCTTGTGTGCGGTTGTTTGGCTATGTGTGCACCTACACCTGCGGAAGGAGGTACCATCCATGTGAGGCACGATTCCACCAATTCATTTTTGGTATATCAATCAAATATTAATCTCCAGCATGATTTTTTAATGCATTGGTTATAAATAATAGACTTACTCGCATAACATTATATTGATGCCTTAGAGTTGCACTACCTTTTACTTGTCCTTGCACATTAAGGAACAATGCTCCGTTTTGAGAAAAAAAACATTGGGAAACATTGCAAGTTCTATATTTTTTTACTTGGGTCTTTTTAGTTCTTTTTATTCCTACAGGTTTGTTTTCTTTCTATCAGGTAACTCCAAACAAAACTTCAATCTATAATATTTATATTTTTTATTTTTTCTCACCTTTGCTATTTCTTGGCACTTGTTTATTTTTATCTCAATTTTTTGGCCCTCCAATTTTCTCATAAATTCGTGCGCTATGAGTGTGATGCATCAAGCCCCTGACAATGTTATTTGCTTGTTTGAAAAAAAGTGGAATTCATGCTTGTGTTTTTTTTGTAGAGAGAGGTGCCAAAAAAGCAGAGGCTGTAACCTAAATATCATGCGATACAACTAATCACATTTGTCGGCTGGTCTCCTTAATTCGTATCCGTTCTTAAAATGCATTACTTTAGAAGTGTTCTTGCATAAAATGGAATTGTGCAAGTTTTGTATAACTTGTGTGCAAGTTCTGAACATTGCACTTTTTATTGTGGCTCTGTTTTTATTAGGGTAATATTATTTCATAAATTCAGTCTACTATACTAGAATTTTGGTATTTTATCCTTTTGTTTAACTTTCAATCGGGAAATATTATTCCAAAGATTATATATACCATAGCAACATTTTTGTATTTCATTCTTTGTTCTTTTAAATATCAAGAGGGGCTTTTTCCGCCGTTCATTTTTATCTCTCTTATTATCACCCATTTCGAGTCATTTATTCAGAAACAAGAATACTTAGAGGAGACACGAAACCAGAATCCTATAGCAAACGAAAAAAAGCAAATACAACATGTTATAATCTTTTTAGTTTTATTTTTTGTCATGGTAATATTATTCCGTGAGTTCTGTCTACTACAATAGAATCGGTTTGTTTAATTTTCTATCAGGAAAAATGTTATTCCAAAGATTATATATACTATAGCAATATTTTGGTATTTTATTCTTTGTTTCTTTTTAAATATCAAGAGGTGATTTTTCCGCAATTCATTTTTATCTCTCTTATTATTACCCATTTTGAGAAATTTCTTCAGAAATAAGAATGCTTAGAGGATACACAAAGCCAGAATGCTATAGCAAAGGAAAAAAAGCAAATACAACATGTTATAAATTATTTTCAAAAATATAGATAACCTTAAATTATTGTGACATTTATATGATCCAAACATGAATTAAGGTAATAAAAATAGAGTGGCTGAATATGCCAGCCACACAAACGACAACAGACAAGAAACAAGAAATATGAAGCCAACATACAAGATACAAGAAATGTGTCACATATCTTAATAGTAGGCAGAAAAGCATGGCGACTGGACATTCTAGGAAGAAATATATGTTCCTCGATATCACAAAAACAACACTTTGCGTAATGCTGGCATCTATCATTTTTCATGTTGTCTTTTTTTACCCGAAAACCATAGAATAATAGTTCTACGGTAAATTTTCAATAAACCATAAAAGTAATTTACAAGGGGAAGGAAAAAAGGAAGAAACAGAGGAAAAGACAGTCCAGAAGGCCTAACCAATGCCAGTTCTAGGCCTAACCAATTCTGAAAGCTCTTGAATATGTTTCTCTTTAACTTTGTATCTAAGCAACTTGAGATCTTGTTTAAGATAGAATTTCGTTCGGATCACCTCTCAATCAATCTACCACATGAAAATTTTGATTTTTAGCTAAATTTTTTCATTTCCAAATCAACCTATGTTGGAACGGCCAGTCATCATTAATGAGGTCCGCTTACATTGGTTGACTGAAATGATCCCAGAAATGGTGAGATTCTTTTTTTGAAAGACCCAACGCTGCTGGCATTCATATATTAAGCAGGAAGCAACAAAAAGAGCAAATACATGGTAAAGATCCTAGGATCAAGTGGCCTAAAGGAAAATAAAGATTACATTAGCCAATTCCGGTCGGAGGTTCTGCAAAAGGCCGCGATAGGCATTTTGCCCCAGCTTGGCGCCACAGCTGAATAGCACGATGACATGCCGCCACAATGTCACTCCCTAGCGCCTTTTTTGCACGAAAAGTGCAGTTGTTCTGTTCTAGCCATATCTCCTAGAGCACCAAGATGATGATGGACTTGATCCCCTTCCGGCCTTCCCCTGGAGTGGCGGCAATGCTTGCTTCGACGATTTGAGTCACCATATTCAGGCAGCTCCATACACTTGGCCTCACAGCCCGGCATCCTGACCATGTCGTCACCTTTTCCCAGACCTCCTTTGTGATCGGGCAGTGCCAGAAGAGGTGAACCTATCACTCTAGGTTTCTGAAACAAAGGTGACAGAAATAGTCGTTGCACCATCCTCGCCTTTGCAACCGATCATTGCACCACAACCTGTTGAGATGCACCAGCCAGGCAAACACTTTTGACTTCCCCAGAGCTCAGGCATCCCAAATCAAGCTTTTGAAACATGATCGCTGCGTCCCCTGGAATTGCGCCTAGTAGGCCGAGGCAGCAGAGTAGCTGCCATCAGTCGTCCAGTTCCATCTAATGGTATCATCGACCTGGGGGTTTAGCATCAGGCGGACACTGGCAATCATCCTCGCCATGGACAGCACATCTTGCAGCAGAGGGGCGGTGTCCCCGTGCGCCAAGTCTCTGATCCAGGAGTCGTCGACCAGAGCGGCTCTAACCGATCTCGATTTCCGCCTTGAGTGCTTGAAAAGCCTGGGGAAAACATCCCTAAGAGGCTGCCCATTGGCCCATGAGCAGGTCCAGAACCCTGCCTTTTCTCCATTACCTAATGAGATAGAAGTTGCAGCTGTGAACATGGCCCTGTCCGTGACATCACTGGGTAAGTCCATGCCCAGCCAGGCTCGATCAGGGTTTTTCCATGTGTACCAGAGCCACCGAAGCCGTAGCGCTCGGCCATACTTCTGCAGGTCGAGGATGCCAAGACCGCCATGCTCGATCGGGGTACACACCTTTGCCCAATTAACTTTGCATTTGCCCCTGTGATCATCTCATTGTGCGCCCAAAGGAACTTTCCTCTGGATTTGTCAATCTCTTTTAGAAGCTTCTTCGGCACCCGCAGCGCGGTGAGGGTGAAGGTCGGCCGCGAGGTGAGGACCGCTCGGACTAGCACTCGACGTCCGGCAATGGTTAGCAGCTTCGTCTTCCACCCCACCAGCCGAGCTCAGATGCGATCAAGGACGAATTGAAGGTGCACAAGCCTGAGCCTTGCCGGTATAATCGGTAGCCCCAGGTATGTTATCGGGAAGGACTTCATTTGTCCCCCAAAGCTCTGCAAAACCTCGGCCATATTGATGTCCTCATAGCGGATGTGCGTCACAGATGATTTAGCGAGGTTAATCTTGAGACCAGCTGCATCCCCAAAGCCATGCAGAATACCCATGAGGGCCTCAATCTCTTCAGCGATTGGGTTTGCAAAGAGGACAGCGTCGTCCGCATAGAGACTGACACGCAGCTTCAGCTCTCTTCCCGGCAAAGGGTTTATGATGTTTCTCTCTGCTGCAAGCCGAAGCAGGCGATGCAGTGGATCAATTGCTAGAATGAATAGCAACGGTGAGAGGGGGTCCCCCTGGCGCAGCCCTTGTTGGTGCAGCAACTGCACTTCGGGCACCCATTAAGCATGACAACCAAACTGGAGGTCGACAACAGCAGTGCGATCCAATCCCTCCATCTGGCACTGAAGCCCATATTTTGTAGCAGTTCAAGGAGGTACTCCCAAGATACACTATCAAAAGCCCGGGTGATGTCAAGCTTTAATAGGACCGCTGGGGTTTTTCTTCTATGCAGCAGCTTGACACCATTATGCACGTACATGAAGCTATCATGTA
>NW_025228719.1:37936-39571 GCF_018294505.1 Triticum aestivum
GGGTTCTCAGCTCCTTTTCTATCAACAATATGCAAATCAAATTCTTGTAGCAAGAGAACCCATCTAATAAGTCTAGGTTTAGCATCTTTCTTTTCCATGAGGTATTTAATAGCAGCATGATCAGTTTGAATAGTTACTTTAGAATCAATAATATCAGGTCTGAACTTATCACAAGCAAATACAACTGCTAAAAGCTCTTTTTTAGTAGTAGCATAATTTCTTTGAGCATTGTCTAGAGTCTTACTAGCATAATGAATAACATTTAATTTCTTATCAACTCTTTGCCCTAGAACAGCACCTACAGCATAATCACTGGCATCACACATAATTTCAAAGGGTAAATTCAAATCAGGTGGCTGAACAATAGGTGCAGAGACTAATGCTTTCTTAAGTATTTCAAATGCTTCTACACAATCATCATCAAAGACAAATGGTATATCTTTTTGCAATAAATTAGTCAGAGGCCGAGAAATTTTTGAGAAGTCCTTAATGAACCTCCTGTAAAATCCAGCGTGACCAAGGAAACTTCTTATACCTTTGATGTCCTTGGGACATGGCATCTTTTCAATAGCATCAACCTTGGCTTTATCAACTTCAATACCTCTTTCAGAAACTTTGTGCCCCAAGACAATACCTTCATTAACCATAAAGTGGCACTTTTCCCAATTCAAGACAAGATTCGTTTCTTCACATCTCTGCAAAACTCGGTCAAGATTGCTCAAGCAATCATCAAAAGAGGAACCATAGACGAAAAAATCGTCCATGAAAATCTCACAAATTTTTTCACAAAAGTCAGAGAATATAGCCATCATGCATCTTTGAAAGGTAGCAGGTGCATTACATAAACCAAAAGGCATACATCTATAAGCAAAAGTACCAAAAGGGCATGTAAAAGTAGTCTTTGATTGATCTCTAGCCGACACAGGTATTTGAGAGAAACCAGAATAACCATCTAGAAAGCAATAGTGTGTATGTTTGCATAATCTTTCTAGCATTTGATCAATAAAAGGTAACGGGTAATGATCTTTCTTAGTAGCTTTATTTAATTTGCGGAAATCAATTACCATCCTATAACATATGATAATTCTGTGTGGAATCAATTCATCTTTATCATTAGGAACAACAGTAATACCTCCCTTCTTAGGGACACAATGGACATGACTTACCCACTCACTATCAGCAACGTGATAGATTATACCTGCCTCCAGAAGCTTTAGTATTTCTTTTCTTACCACTTCTTTCATTTTAGGATTCAGACGTCGTTGAGGATCACGAACTGGTTTGGCATCTGCTTCCAAATTTATTTTATGTTGACATAGAGTGGGACTAATGCCCTTAAGATCATCAAGAGTATATCCAATAGCAACACGATGCTTCTTCAGAGTTTTCAATAATCTTTCTTCTTCATGCTCTGAAAGGTTAGCACTAATAATAACAGGATATATCTTCTTTTCATCAAGGTAAGCATATTTAAGATTATCAGGAAAAGTTTTAATCTCAAACACGGGATCACTCTTGGGTGGAGGAGGATCCCCTAAAATTTCAACAGGAAAATTATGTTACAGAATAGGTTCCTGTTTAAAGAATACTTCATCTATTTCCCTTCTTTCATTCATGAACATATCATTCTCATGG
>NW_025228720.1:0-11045 GCF_018294505.1 Triticum aestivum
AGGTATATATCACCCTCCTCTTTCTCTCCCTCTAAAACTATGCTCTGGTTGTGCATGCCCATCCAATTTGCTTGCTGCAACTTATATTCAGAGAGGGGAAACTACACAAAATAGAAGCTTCCTTCCTTCTTCAGAGAGGAGAGGGGAGGTCCTATCCTCTGCAAATCATTGTAGCTAGCCATGAACGTGGGGAGGAGCGAATGCCAACACCAATCCAACCAGGAACATGGGGAGGATCAAACAATGCTTCTGCTGCATACTATGTAGTGAACAAGGGAAAATATATGGATGTCTTCAGTTTTTGTCTTTCAAGTTTCAACAATGCGTGCTATCTTTGGCATTAGTAGTACCATGGTTCTGATTTGGTAGACGTGGTCCTGGTGTTTGGTTTACACTTTGTTGTGGTGTGTCCTAGCTAGCTTGATTAATTGTCTTGCTGTATGTTTAATTCAACATCATCAACTGGTTGTACTAGCCCTTGTTGCTGTTGTATGTGCACTCCGGCTTAGCATGGTTATGCTTTCAAGTATAAACGATCAAGTAGAAGAGCACATGCATCTTCGGTGAAAAGAATTCACCGTACTTGTAGAGGATCCTTCTGACTTTAGAACATTTGGGTGTACTGTACCCTTCTTGTAGAAAAGTCTCTTTGCCTCTGGGAGTCATTACACAGATGAGATAATCCTTTCCGTCCTTTCTGTTGTTTTGTGTAGATGCTCTTGCTGGGTTCTGATGTAGTAATTTCAAGAGATGCATATTAATAAAAAATGTTTCATTTGTTTTCCTGTGTATGATGTCACTCGTCGATGGGTACTTTTTGGAGTATTCTCATCTGTACTCCCTTCGTCCCTTAATATAAGATCTTTTTACGTCCAATATGTGAGAATATTGGACGTAATAAGATCTTATATTATGGACAGAGGGAATATTAGTTAATTCTCATTTCAAATCCATGGACTGGTGGCTGGGATTGTAGTCATTATTCGGAGAGATCGATTTGTACCCAGGTTCAACTAGTAAGCTTGAGTACTTGTGCATGCATATTGTATCTTTTGAGCAAACACTTGTCTTGTTTTTCTATAGCATTGACCATCCATGTCTCTTGTGATCCTTGTGCAGGCCGTCTGGCACTAATTCGACTATGATGGTCTGATGACGCCTTCCCTTGTCCATTGAGAACAAGTGCCACTGCTGATCCGAAGCTCTTGCCAGGGGAAGGGATTCTGTCACTGCCTTCTATGTGGGTGGTGAGTGCAGGCTCTGCTCCTCCTAGTTTAGCATTCATCATCAGTGGCCCTTACTCCCTCTCATGCCCATCCATATTTGCTTACTGCAACTAATCTTCAGAGACGACAAAAATGCAGAAACCTGAAACTTTTAGTTCATTCCTAGTTCGAAAAACTGAAAACTGTGCATATTTTTATTGAGGTTCATACTAACCATACTAACTTGATAATGTCGGTGTCGTCAGGCGCAGACCGCCGTGTGCCGCCTCTACCATGGACGCCGCTGCTGCTCCGACCCTGCTGCCAATGACATGGAGATCATCAAGGTATCTCTCTTTGCTCTCTCTCATGTCCTGTGTGTCCCAGCCATCAATTACCCGGAGATGTTTCTTGTTTTCACTAGTGCAACAATTTGTCTAGTATGAGATTCGACAAGCCAAGATGAGTTCTTGTAGAGATAATTCTTCTGCTGATCCAACACTTAACTTTCAGTGTGTGGAGCTGGAACAAGCAGTTTGCATTCCTAGGCTGGTTGATCACTTTACTTTGTATATATGGATCAAAAAATATTGTTTGCTACAGAAGAATGAATAGCAGAACCCTAGCTAGCTAGTCTACATCCCAACGAAAATTACCATCTTATGTGATGAAAATCTTGGCTTTCCTTACTGCCATGCTTAGTGCTTGCATCGCACCATCATGTTATCTCTCTGTTCCTCACTCAAACATGTATTGAAAAATCAGGGAGTTTTATCTCCGATGCACATGGCTTGTTCTGCTGGAGTGATGCTTCTGAGTTATTATTTGGTCTCGTCGGGGTCAGCATATAGTAGCAATTCCATAGCGACTAGTGCAAGATAGCCATTTTTCCCTTGCTGCATTGGTAACCATAGCAGATACTACTAGTTACTTATTTCCATTTCTAGATGATGCCATGTGTCCATTTGGTGTGACTCCATTTCCCTGCTTTGACTTTGTTTTTTGCCCAACAAAGACCCTCAAGCAGTACCATCTGCTGGAGTATAGGGTTATCGAGGACACGACGAAACCTTTGTTCCAGACGCTCGCCACGGGGAAGGATCAATTATTATCACTGGTGGCAAAGTTTTGGAAGAGGAGATGGAAGGATTTGGTGGAGGATAGGAACTCCCTCAAGGATGAAAAGAGGAGGCCTATGTACAGAAAAGTAAGTGATGTTTCATCGAATCACCATTGCAGCAACCATATTATGGCTGGACATCCCCTTCGTCGATGCTCTTAACTATAACTCAATAGCTTGTGATATTGAATTCAAGCAGCTTGTGATGCTACTCTGTCAAGTGATTGTGCATAGAGAAAAGCAATCTTGCTTTAATCCTTTCTCAAAGTGATGGTACGATTCAGTTAAAGTCGGTGTGTTAGCTCTTAGAATTCTTCTGCTCCATGTTTTCCTTCCCTTCCCTTCTTCCACCATTGCTTCCACCATAGATGGAGGCCTAGAATGCAATGGAAGGTATAAACCTCCTGCCTCTCATGGGGTCATGCCAATCCATATTTGCTTGCTTGCTTGCTGCAACTTATCTTTAGAGACGACAATACTGCAGAAACCTGAAACTTTTAGTTCCTTCTTTCTTCAGAAAAGTGAAAACTCTGCAGCAGATTTATCTTCAGGTTGATACTAACCACACATACTAACTTGATAATGTTACTGTCCTCAGGCGTAGACTGCTGTGTGCTGCCTCTTCCATGGACGCCGCCACCGCTCCGACCCCGCTGCCGACGCCATGGAGATCGTCAAGGTATCTCTCTTTGCTCTCTCTCATGTCACGCGTGTCCTGGCCATCAATTACCCAGAGATGTTGCTTGTTTTCACTAGTGTGCAACAATTTGTCTAGTATGAGATTCGACAAGCCAAGATGAGCTCTTGTAGCGATAATTCTTCTGCTGGTCACACAAGTGAGCCTCTCTATGGTAATTTTGTCTTGTCTTGATCAGGTCCAACACTTAATTTTCAGTGTGTGCAACTGGAACGAGCACTTTGCATTCCTAGGGTAGTGAATATGTATGCATTATTTTGAGGGAAAGATGTTGTCTTGTTAATTCCTGTAAATTCCTTTGACACATTAGAATTGTTGTGTGGCTTACTTTTGAGAAATCTGACATTCCTTTGATGCATTACATTGTCCCTACACTAGACTGATCTTTTTATGTCCACCCAGATTGCATTCTTTAGGAACATACTCCTTTCGTCCGGCAAACCTACCGGACATGGTGGAAAAGGTCCATCGCACACGACGCCAGTCATTTTTTCGCACAGCCTGTGATCTTGCCAAGCGGTGCTGCAGAAGTTGACACAGTTTGGGCTTGAAGATGCACTGGATGGCGCCGTCGTCCTCGGGCTTTCTCCGCTAATGAAGATGCACTGGATGGTGCCGTCGTCCTTGGGGTTTCTCCGCTAATGAAGATGCACTGGATGGCGCCATCGTCCTCGGGCTTTCTCCGCTAATGAAGATGAAATAGATGGCGCCGTCGTCCTCGGGGTAACTCCGTTGATGGGTTAGGTTTTAGAATTAAGCCATGTATGTAGTAGTTTGGCTCTGTCCTGTTGCAATGTTTGTGATGGAAGGACGCGAAGTACCTGTGCTTCCTGGGATGTGTAGTGGACTCAAGATGTTTTTTATCCGCTCATCTGAGAAGTAGTTGATGACATAGATATTTAACTTTGATTTTGGTGAAGATGTATTTCTACACTGTGTGTGTGTGTGCGTGCGTGCGCATGCATGGTGTGTTCATTGTGAAGGTTGGGATGTGAAATGTTGTGCGTTGTTATGAGAGTTTTCTTTTTTGGAATTCTTGCGCGTCAAGGAATTCCTATGTTGTTTGAAGTGTCCATATATACTTTTGTTTTGTATGGTACAACAAGATAAATTTCATTGCCCTTGGAGAGGAGAGTACCGAGTTCGTCGGTGTCAAGAATGAATGAGTGTTGTCTGGGTTTTTTCAATTATAATCTAACAAATTCTGAAAAAATGTTCAATGCAGGGACTTTGTAATTGGATTGGAGCCGGTGTTTTTATGCTAGGAATATACTTGCCAACCTGGTGTCTTATCTTACATGAGAAAATCAAATTGTGAACAAAAAAACCCACCCGACTTTATATATGGAACGAGTCTTAGCTTACATGAGCAAATTCCTTCAAAAAAAACTGGAACGAGCAAATTCCCTAGAAAACTCTGACACGAGCTAATTGACTCCATGCGTAACAAATCTTACAATTTGAAGGAAACTTGATACAAAATCATTTGCACGTATGGAAACTTGATACAAAAGGCCGGCGTAATTTCTGGGAGCGCTGGGAGACTCTGTACTAAATAGTTTGTGTCTCCCTTCGAGCAACAAGGGGCTCATCATGTGTGTCTCCCTTCGAGCAACGAGGCACGGCGTTGTTCGGCACTGGCTGCAAAATAATCATGGTGAGCTTGTCAACGCCCATCTATCCGTGTTTGCTTGCTGCTGCAACTTGTATTCGGACGGAGCTAGACAGAACTGCAAAAATCTCATACTTTTACTTCCTTCTTCAGAAAAACTGACAACTCTGCAGATTATTCTTCAGGTTGATACTAACTTGGTAATGTTGCTGTTCCGAGACCCCGCTGCCGCTGCGGACGCCATGGAGACCGTCAAGGTAACTCAGTCTGCTCTCTCTCATGTCCCGACCATCAATTACCAAAGTCTTCCAGTATGAGATACATGCCGATTAGAGCAACAACAAAACGACACCAAAAAGATCACTTTTCACTATGAAAAAAACTCCATTTTTCATACCCAAGTCTTCACATGTATTACAGAAAGAAAAAAACAACTCTGAAAAAGCTCCATGTATCTCATACCGAAATCTTCACATGAGCAAATTCCTTCAAAAACTAAAAAAAAATACTGACACGAGCATGCATAGCAAATCTTACAATTTGAGGGAGCACTAGGAAACTTGATACTCCATATTTTGCTTGCTTGCTTGCTTGCTGCAACTTATCTTCACAGACAGATAAAACTGCAGAAATCTGAAACTTTTAGTTCCTTCCTTCTTCAGGAAACTGAAAACTCTGCAGCAGACTTATCTTTAGGTTGATGATACTAACCAAGCATACTAACTTGACAATGTTGGTGTCCTCAGGCGCAGGTTGTTGTGTGCCGCCTCTTCCATGGGCGTCCATGCCATGGAGCTCCTTATGGTATCTCTTATATCGTGTGTGTCCCGGCCATCAATTACGTACCCATAGATGCTGCTTGTGTTCACTAGTGCAACAATTTGTGTGTGTGTGCCCAGTATGAGATTTGACAAGACAACATGAGCTCTTGTAGCGATTCCCACATGCTAGCCTTTCTATGGCAATTATGTCTGGTATTATTACATCACTTTGTATGGAGCGTACAACTTTGTTTGCTACAGAATATATAGCACCATCCTGAAATACTACTCTACTATTTCGTTTGTGATATTGCCCCTGTACAACAAGCCTTGCAATCTGCTAAGTTTTGCCTCTCTTGCTGTATGTATGTATATGTATGGGCAAAATGATGACAGGTGCAGACCTGAGCTGCCTGCCATGTCGTTTATAATAAACACACACTTGTAATAGTAAGATAAACATGATATTCAAATTGCGTAAGATTGCAATTTCTCTCTCTTGCACTGGTAACACTATCACATATACTCCCTCTGTAAACAAATATAAGTGCGTCTAGATCACTAAAGCGGTGATGTAAACGCTCTTATATTTCTTTACAGAGGGAGTACTAGTTATGTATTTCCATTTCTTAAATGCTGCCATGTCCCTTGGTGTGACTCCATTTCTCTGCTTTGACGTTGATGTTTGCCCAACAGACACCCTCAATGATGACCAAGGTGGAGTGCAGGACATTGAGGACATGATATGAACCGCCGTTCCAGACGCCCGCCTCGGGGAAGGAGCACTCCATCCCGCTGATAACAATGTTTTGAAAGAGGAGATGACGGATTTGATGGAGGAGAGGAACTCCCTCAAGGACGAAAAGAGGAGCCATGTGTACAGAAAAGTATGTGATGCTTTATCGAATCACCATCGCAGCAACCTTACTATGGCCTGACATTCCCTTTTGTCGACGGTCTTGACAGTAACTCAAGTGCTTGTGATGTTGCATTCTGGCAGCTTGCGATGCTGCTTTGTCAAGTGCTTGTGTGGTGGTTTCGATTTGACCTAGAAGACCGCCGCTTCGCTCCTCCGGGTCTGCTTATTCCCGGGTCGCCGCTGCTCCCACGATGGAGCAAACGCTTGTCTTGTTTTCGCTTGTCTTGTTTTTCTGTAGCATTCACCATGCATGTCTCGTGTGATCCTTGTGCAGGCCGTATAGCACTAATTGGACTACGGTGATCTGATGACACCTTCCCTTGTCCATGGAGGATCCTCATTAGGCAAGAACAAGTGCCACCGCTGATCCGAAGCTCGTGCCAGGGGAAGGGATTCTGTCATTGCCTTCTATGTGGGTGGTGAGTGCAGGCTCTGCTCATCCTAGTTCAGCATTCATCATCAGTGGCCCTTACTCCCTCTCATGCCCATCCATATTTGCTTGCTTGCTTGCTGCAATTTATGTTCAGAGACGACTAAACTGCAAAAACCTGAAACTTTTAGTTCCTTGTTTCTTCAGAAAACTGAAAATTCTGCAGCAGATTTATCTTCAAGTTGATACTAACGACACATACTAACTTGATAATGTTGGTGTCCTCAGGCATAGACCACTGTGTGCCGCCTCTTCCATGGACGCAGCAGCTGCTCCGACCCCGCTGCCGACGCCATGGAGATCGTCAAGGTATCTCTCTTTGCTCTCTCTCTCTCTCATGTCCTGCGTGTCCCGGTCGTCAATTACCCGGAGATGTTGCTTGTTTTCACTAGTGTGCAACAATTTTTCTAGTATGAGATTTGACAAGCCAAGATGAGATCTTGTAGCGAAAATTCTTCTGCTGGTCACACAAGTGAGCCTATCGATGGCAATTTTGTCTTTTCTTGATCAGGTCCAACACTTAACTTTCATTGTGTGGAACTGGAACGAGCACTTTGCATTCCTAGGCTGGTGAATAAGTATGCATTGTTTTTAGGGGAAGATGTTGTCTTGTTAATTCCTGTAAATTCCCTTTGACACAAGAGAATTGTTGTGTGGCTTACTGTTGAGAAATCTGACATTCCTCTTTTCCTCTGCACTAGACTGATCTTTTTATGTCCACCCAGATTGCATTCCTCAGGAAGATACTCCTTTCGTCCGTCAAACCTACCGGAGATGATGGGAAATCTCCATCGCGCACGACACCGGTCATTTTCTCTTGCCAAGCGGTGCTGCAGAAGTTGACGCGGTTTGGGCTTGAAGATGGACAGGATGGCGCCGTCGTCCTCGTGCTTTCTTCGCTGATGAAGATGCACTGGATGGCGTCGTTGTCCTCGGGCTCTCTCTGCTGATGAAGAGGCATGATTTCCTCTTTTCTCTCATTATGATTGGAGCTCAAGATTTTCCATTTGACTCAAGATTTGTTATTTATCATGTCCTTGTGCAGTAGCATGATTGATTCGGTACTGCATCATCCCCGGTTAATGCAGAGGACAAGGGGCTCATCGTGTGTGTCTCCCTTCGAGCAACGAGGCACGGCGTTGTTCGGCACTGGCTGCAAAATAATCACGGTGAGCTTGTCAACACCCATCTATCCGTGTTTGCTTGCTGCTGCAACTTGTATTCGGACGGAGCTAGACAGAACTGCAAAAATCTCATACTTTTACTTCCTTCTTCAGAAAAACTGACAACTCTGCAGATTATTCTTCAGGTTGATACTAACTTGGTAATGTTGTTGTTCCGAGACCCCGCTGCCGCTGCGGACGCCATGGAGACCGTCAAGGTAACTCAGTCTGCTTTCTCTCATGTCCCGACCATCAATTACCAAAGTCTTCCAGTATGAGATACATGCCGATTAGAGCAACAACAAAACGACACCAAAAAGATCACTTTTCACTATGAAAAAAGCTCAATTTTTCAAATCCAAGTCTTCACATGTATTACAGAAAGAAAAAAACAACTATGAAAAAGCTCCATGTATCTCATACCGAAATCTTCACATGAGCAAATTCCTTCAAAAACTAAAATAAAATACTGACACGAGCATGCATAGCAAATCTTACAATTTGAGGGAGCACTAGGAAACTTGATACTCCATATTTTGCTTGCTTGCTTGCTTGCTGCAACTTATCTTCACAGACAGACAAAACTGCAGAAATCTGAAACTTTTAGTTCCTTCCTTCTTCAGGAAACTAAAAACTCTGCAGCAGATTTATCTTCAGGTTGATGATACTAACCAAGCATACTAACTTGACAATGTTGGTGTCCTCAGGCGCAGACTGTTGTGTGCTGCCTCTTCCATGGGCGTCCACGCCATGGAGCTCCTTAAGGTATCTCTTATGCCGTGTGTGTCCCGGCCATCAATTACGTACCCATAGATGCTGCTTGTTTTCACTAGTGCAACAATTTATGTGTGTGTTCTCAGTATGAGATTTGACAAGACAACATGAGCTCTTGTAGCGATTCCCACATGCTAGACTTTCTATGGAAATTATGTCTGGTATTATTACATCACTTTGTATGGAGCGTACAACTTTGTTTGCTACAGAATATATAGCACCATCCTGAAATACTACTCTACTATTTCGTTGGTGATCATGCCCCTGTACAACAAGCCTTCCAATCTGCTAAGTTTTGCCTCTCTTGATGTATGTATGTATATGTATGGGCAAAATGATGACAGGTGCAGACCTGAGCTGCCTGCCATGTCGTTTATAATAAACACACACTTGTAATAGTAAGATAAACATGATATTCAAATTGCGTAAAATTGCAATTTCTCTCTCTTGCATTGGTAACACTATCACATATACTCCCTCTGTAAACAAATATAAGTGCGTCTAGATCACTAAAGCGGTGATGTAAACGCTCTTATATTTCTTTACAGAGGGGGTACTAGTTATGTATTTCCATTTCTTAAATGCTGCCATGTCCCTTGGTGTGACTCCATTTCTCTGCTTTGACACTGACGTTTGCCCAACAGACACCCTCAATGATGACCAAGGTGGAGTGCAGGACATCGAGGACATGATATGAACCGCCGTTCCAGACGCCCGCCTCGGGGAAGGAGCACTCCATCCCGCTGATAACAATGTTTTGAAAGAGGAGATGACGGATTTGGTGGAGGAGAGGAACTCCCTCAAGGACGAAAAGAGGAGCCCTGTGTACAGAAAAGTATGTGATGTTTTATCGAATCACCATCGCAGCAACCTTACTATGGCCTGACGTTCCCTTTTGTCGACGGTCTTGACTGTAACTCAAGTGCTTGTGATGTTGCATTCTGGCAGCTTTTGATGCTGCTTTGTCAAGTGCTTGTGTGGTGGTTTCGATTTGACATAGAAGACCGCCGCTTCGCTCCTCCGGGTCTGCTTATTCCCGGGTCGCCGCTGCTCCCACGATGGAGCAAACGTTGTCTTGTTTTTCTGTAGCATTCACCATGCATGTCTCGTGTGATCCTTGTGCAGGCCGTATAGCACTAATTGGACTACGGTGGTCTGATGACACCTTCCCTTGTCCATGGAGGATCCTCATTAGGCAAGAACAAGTGCCACCGCTGATCCGAAGCTCGTGCCAGGGGAAGGGATTCTGTCATTGCCTTCTATGTGGGTGGTGAGTGCAGGCTCTGCTCATCCTAGTTCAGCATTCATCATCAGTGGCCCTTACTCCCTCTCATGCCCATCCATATTTGCTTGCTTGCTTGGTGCAATTTATGTTCAGAGGCGACTAAACTGCAAAAACCTGAAACTTTTAGTTCCTTCTTTCTTCAGAAAACTGAAAACTTTGCAGCAGATTTATATTCAGGTTGATACTAACGACACATACTAACTTGATAATGTTGGTGTCCTCAGGCGTAGACCACTGTGTGCCGCCTCTTCCATGGACGCAGCAGCTGCTCCGACCCCGCTGCCGATGCCATGGAGATCGTCAAGGTATCTCTCTTTGCTCTCTCTCTCTCTCTCTCTCATGTCCTGCGTGTCCCGGTCGTCAATTACCCGGAGATGTTGCTTGTTTTCACTAGTGTACAACAATTTGTCTAGTATGAGATTTGACAAGCCAAGATGAGATCTTGTAGCAAAAATTCTTCTGCTGGTCACACAAGTGAGCCTATCTATGGCAATTTTGTCTTGTCTTGATCAGGTCCAACACTTAACTTTCATTGCGTGGAACTGGAATGAGCACTTTGCATTCCTAGGCTGGTGAATAAGTATGCATTGTTTTTAGGGGAAGATGTTGTCTTGTTAATTCCTGTAAATTCCCTTTGACACAAGAGAATTGTTGTGTGGCTTACTGTTGAGAAATCTGACATTCCTCTTTGCCTCTGCACTAGACTGATCTTTTTATGTCCACCCAGATTGCATTCCTCAGGAAGATACTCCTTTCGTCCAGCAAACCTACCGGACATGATGGAAAATCTCCATCGCGCACGACACCGGTCATTTTCTCTTGCCAAGTGGTGCTGCAGAAGTTGACGCGGTTTGGGCTTGAAGATGAGCAGGATGGCGCCGTCGTCCTCGTGCTTTCTTCGCTGATGAAGATGCACTGGATGGCGTCGTTGTCCTCGGGCTCTCTCCGCTGATGAAGAGGCATGATTTCCTCTTTTCTCTCATTATGATTGGAGCTCAAGATTTTCCATTTGACTCAAGATTTGTTATTTATCATGTCCTTGTGCAGCAGCATGATTGATTCGGTACTGCATCATCCCC
>NW_025228720.1:11055-16326 GCF_018294505.1 Triticum aestivum
GCCTCTTCCATGGACGCAGCAGCTGCTCCGACCCCGCTGCCGACGCCATGGAGATCGTCAAGGTATCTCTCTTTGCTCTCTCTCTCTCTCATGTCCTGCGTGTCCCGGTCGTCAATTACCCGGAGATGTTGCTTGTTTTCACTAGTGTGCAACAATTTTTCTAGTATGAGATTTGACAAGCCAAGATGAGATCTTGTAGCGAAAATTCTTCTGCTGGTCACACAAGTGAGCCTATCGATGGCAATTTTGTCTTTTCTTGATCAGGTCCAACACTTAACTTTCATTGTGTGGAACTGGAACGAGCACTTTGCATTCCTAGGCTGGTGAATAAGTATGCATTGTTTTTAGGGGAAGATGTTGTCTTGTTAATTCCTGTAAATTCCCTTTGACACAAGAGAATTGTTGTGTGGCTTACTGTTGAGAAATCTGACATTCCTCTTTTCCTCTGCACTAGACTGATCTTTTTATGTCCACCCAGATTGCATTCCTCAGGAAGATACTCCTTTCGTCCGTCAAACCTACCGGAGATGATGGGAAATCTCCATCGCGCACGACACCGGTCATTTTCTCTTGCCAAGCGGTGCTGCAGAAGTTGACGCGGTTTGGGCTTGAAGATGGACAGGATGGCGCCGTCGTCCTCGTGCTTTCTTCGCTGATGAAGATGCACTGGATGGCGTCGTTGTCCTCGGGCTCTCTCTGCTGATGAAGAGGCATGATTTCCTCTTTTCTCTCATTATGATTGGAGCTCAAGATTTTCCATTTGACTCAAGATTTGTTATTTATCATGTCCTTGTGCAGTAGCATGATTGATTCGGTACTGCATCATCCCCGGTTAATGCAGAGGACAAGGGGCTCATCGTGTGTGTCTCCCTTCGAGCAACGAGGCACGGCGTTGTTCGGCACTGGCTGCAAAATAATCACGGTGAGCTTGTCAACACCCATCTATCCGTGTTTGCTTGCTGCTGCAACTTGTATTCGGACGGAGCTAGACAGAACTGCAAAAATCTCATACTTTTACTTCCTTCTTCAGAAAAACTGACAACTCTGCAGATTATTCTTCAGGTTGATACTAACTTGGTAATGTTGTTGTTCCGAGACCCCGCTGCCGCTGCGGACGCCATGGAGACCGTCAAGGTAACTCAGTCTGCTTTCTCTCATGTCCCGACCATCAATTACCAAAGTCTTCCAGTATGAGATACATGCCGATTAGAGCAACAACAAAACGACACCAAAAAGATCACTTTTCACTATGAAAAAAGCTCAATTTTTCATATCCAAGTCTTCACATGTATTACAGAAAGAAAAAAACAACTATGAAAAAGCTCCATGTATCTCATACCGAAATCTTCACATGAGCAAATTCCTTCAAAAACTAAAATAAAATACTGACACGAGCATGCATAGCAAATCTTACAATTTGAGGGAGCACTAGGAAACTTGATACTCCATATTTTGCTTGCTTGCTTGCTTGCTGCAACTTATCTTCACAGACAGACAAAACTGCAGAAATCTGAAACTTTTAGTTCCTTCCTTCTTCAGGAAACTAAAAACTCTGCAGCAGATTTATCTTCAGGTTGATGATACTAACCAAGCATACTAACTTGACAATGTTGGTGTCCTCAGGCGCAGACTGTTGTGTGCTGCCTCTTCCATGGGCGTCCACGCCATGGAGCTCCATAAGGTATCTCTTATGCCGTGTGTGTCCCGGCCATCAATTACGTACCCATAGATGCTGCTTGTTTTCACTAGTGCAACAATTTATGTGTGTGTTCTCAGTATGAGATTTGACAAGACAACATGAGCTCTTGTAGCGATTCCCACATGCTAGCCTTTCTATGGAAATTATGTCTGGTATTATTACATCACTTTGTATGGAGCGTACAACTTTGTTTGCTACAGAATATATAGCACCATCCTGAAATACTACTCTACTATTTCGTTGGTGATCATGCCCCTGTACAACAAGCCTTCCAATCTGCTAAGTTTTGCCTCTCTTGATGTATGTATGTATATGTATGGGCAAAATGATGACAGGTGCAGACCTGAGCTGCCTGCCATGTCGTTTATAATAAACACACACTTGTAATAGTAAGATAAACATGATATTCAAATTGTGTAAAATTGCAATTTCTCTCTCTTGCATTGGTAACACTATCACATATACTCCCTCTGTAAACAAATATAAGTGCGTCTAGATCACTAAAGCGGTGATGTAAACGCTCTTATATTTCTTTACAGAGGGAGTACTAGTTATGTATTTCCATTTCTTAAATGCTGCCATGTCCCTTGGTGTGACTCCATTTCTCTGCTTTGACGTTGACGTTTGCCCAACAGACACCCTCAATGATGACCAAGGTGGAGTGCAGGACATCGAGGACATGATATGAACCGCCGTTCCAGACGCCCGCCTCGGGGAAGGAGCACTCCATCCCGCTGATAACAATGTTTTGAAAGAGGAGATGACGGATTTGGTGGAGGAGAGGAACTGCCTCAAGGACGAAAAGAGGAGCCCTGTGTACAGAAAAGTATGTGATGTTTTATCGAATCACCATCGCAGCAACCTTACTATGGCCTGACGTTCCCTTTTGTAGACGGTCTTGACTGTAACTCAAGTGCTTGTGATGTTGCATTCTGGCAGCTTTTGATGCTGCTTTGTCAAGTGCTTGTGTGGTGGTTTCGATTTGACATAGAAGACCGCCGCTTCGCTCCTCCGGGTCTGCTTATTCCCGGGTCGCCGCTGCTCCCACGATGGAGCAAACGTTGTCTTGTTTTTCTGTAGCATTCACCATGCATGTCTCGTGTGATCCTTGTGCAGGCCGTATAGCACTAATTGGACTACGGTGGTCTGATGACACCTTCCCTTGTCCATGGAGGATCCTCATTAGGCAAGAACAAGTGCCACCGCTGATCCGAAGCTCGTGCCAGGGGAAGGGATTCTGTCATTGCCTTCTATGTGGGTGGTGAGTGCAGGCTCTGCTCATCCTAGTTCAGCATTCATCATCAGTGGCCCTTACTCCCTCTCATGCCCATCCATATTTGCTTGCTTGCTTGCTGCAATTTATGTTCAGAGGCGACTAAACTGCAAAAACCTGAAACTTTTAGTTCCTTCTTTCTTCAGAAAACTGAAAACTTTGCAGCAGATTTATATTCAGGTTGATACTAACGACACATACTAACTTGATAATGTTGGTGTCCTCAGGCGTAGACCACTGTGTGCCGCCTCTTCCATGGACGCAGCAGCTGCTCCGACCCCGCTGCCGATGCCATGGAGATCGTCAAGGTATCTCTCTTTGCTCTCTCTCTCTCTCTCTCATGTCCTGCGTGTCCCGGTCGTCAATTACCCGGAGATGTTGCTTGTTTTCACTAGTGTACAACAATTTGTCTAGTATGAGATTTGACAAGCCAAGATGAGATCTTGTAGCAAAAATTCTTCTGCTGGTCACACAAGTGAGCCTATCTATGGCAATTTTGTCTTGTCTTGATCAGGTCCAACACTTAACTTTCATTGCGTGGAACTGGAATGAGCACTTTGCATTCCTAGGCTGGTGAATAAGTATGCATTGTTTTTAGGGGAAGATGTTGTCTTGTTAATTCCTGTAAATTCCCTTTGACACAAGAGAATTGTTGTGTGGCTTACTGTTGAGAAATCTGACATTCCTCTTTGCCTCTGCACTAGACTGATCTTTTTATGTCCACCCAGATTGCATTCCTCAGGAAGATACTCCTTTCGTCCAGCAAACCTACCGGACATGATGGAAAATCTCCATCGCGCACGACACCGGTCATTTTCTCTTGCCAAGTGGTGCTGCAGAAGTTGACGCGGTTTGGGCTTGAAGATGAGCAGGATGGCGCCGTCGTCCTCGTGCTTTCTTCGCTGATGAAGATGCACTGGATGGCGTCGTTGTCCTCGGGCTCTCTCCGCTGATGAAGAGGCATGATTTCCTCTTTTCTCTCATTATGATTGGAGCTCAAGATTTTCCATTTGACTCAAGATTTGTTATTTATCATGTCCTTGTGCAGCAGCATGATTGATTCGGTACTGCATCATCCCCGTTTAATGCAGAGGACAAGGGGCTCATCGTGTGTGTCTCCCTTCGAGCAACGAGGCACGGCGTTGTTCGGCACTGGCTGCAAAATAATCACGGTGAGCTTGTCAGCGCCCATCTATCCGTGTTTGCTTGCTGCTGCAACTTGTATTCCGACGGAGCTAGACAGAACTGCAAAAATCTCATAATTTTACTTCCTTCTTCCAAAAAACTGACAACTCTGCAGATTATTCTTCAGGTTGATACTAACTTGGTAATGTTGCTGTTCCGAGACCCCGCTGCCGCTGCGGACGCCATGGAGACCGTCAAGGTAACTCAGTCTGCTCTCTCTCATGTCCCGACCCTCAATTACCAAAGTCTTCTAGTATGAGATACATGCCGATTAGAGCAACAACAAAACGACACCAAAAAGATCACTTTTCACTATGTAAAAAGCTCCATTTTTCATACCCAAGTCTTCACATGTATTACAGAAAGAAAAAAACAACTCTGAAAAACCTCCATGTATCTCATACCGAAATCTTCACATGCGCAAATTCCTTCAAAAACTTAAATAAAATACTGACACGAGAATGCATAGCAAATCTTACAATTTGAGGGAGCACTAGGAAACTTGATACTCCATATTTTGCTTGCTTGCTTGCTTGCTGCAACTTATCTTCATAGACAGACAAAACTGCAGCAATCTGAAACTTTTAGTTCCTTCTTCAGGAAACTGAAAACTCTGCAGCAGATTTATCTTCAGGTTGATGATACTAACCAAGCATACTAACTTGACAATGTTGATGTCCTCAGGCGCAGACTGTTGTGTGCCGCCTCTTCCATGGGCGTCCACGCCATGGAGCTCCTTAAGGTATCTCTTATGCCGTGTGTGTCCCGGCCATCAATTACGTACCCATAGATGCTGCTTGTTTTCACTAGTGCAACAATTTATGTGTGTGTGCTCAGTATGAGATTTGACAAGACAACATGAGCTCTTGTAGCGATTCCCACATGCTAGCCTTTCTATGGCAATTATGTCTGGTATTATTACATCACTTTGTATGGAGCGTACAACTTTGTTTGCTACAGAATATATAGCACCATCCTGAAATACTACTCTACTATTTCGTTTGTGATCATGCCCCTGTACAACAAGCCTTCCAATCTGCTAAGTTTTGCCTCTCTTGCTGTATGTATGTATATGTATGGGCAAAATGATGACAGGTGCAGACCTGAGCTGCCT
>NW_025228720.1:17125-18456 GCF_018294505.1 Triticum aestivum
CCATGTCGTTTATAATAAACACACACTTGTAATAGTAAGATAAACATGATATTCAAATTGCATAAAATTGCAATTTCTCTCTCTTGCATTGGTAACACTATCACATATACTCCCTCTGTAAACAAATATAAGTGCGTCCAGATCACTAAAGCGGGAGTACTAGTTATGTATTTCCATTTCTTAAATGCTGCCATGTCCCTTGGTGTGACTCCATTTCTTTGCTTTGACGTTGATGTTTGCCCAACAGACACCCTCAATGATGACCAAGGTGGAGTGCAGGACATCGAGGACATGATATGAACCGCCGTTCCAGACGCCCGCCTCGGGGAAGGAGCACTCCATCCCGCTGATAACAATGTTTTGAAAGAGGAGATGACGGATTTGGTGGAGGAGAGGAACTCCCTCAAGGACGAAAAGAGGAGCCCTGTGTACAGAAAAGTATGTGATGTTTTATCGAATCACCATCGCAGCAACCTTACTATGGCCCGACGTTCCCTTTTGTCGACGGTCTTGACTATACTCAAGTGCTTGTGATGTTGCATTCTGGCAGCTTGTGATGCTGCTTTGTCAAGTGCTTGTGTGGTGGTTTCGATTTGACCTAGAAGACCGCCGCTTCGCTCCTCCGGGGCTGCTTATTCCCGGGTCACCGCTGCTCCCACGATGGAGCAAACGCTTGTCTTGTTTTTCTGTAGCATTCACCATGCATGTCCCGTGTGATCCTTGTGCAGGCCGTATAGCACTAATTGGACTACGGTGGTCTGATGACACCTTCCCTTGTCCATGGAGGATCCTCATTAGGCAAGAACAAGTGCCACCGCTGATCCGAAGCTCGTGCCAGGGGAAGGGATTCTGTCATTGCCTTCTATGTGGGTGGTGAGTGCAGGCTCTGCTCATCCTAGTTCAGCATTCATCATCAGTGGCCCTTACTCCCTCTCATGCCCATCCATATTTGCTTGCTTGCTTGCTGCAATTTATGTCCAGAGACGACTAAACTGCAAAAACCTGAAACTTTTAGTTCCTTCTTTCTTTAGAAAACTGAAAACTCTGCAGAAGATTTTCTTCAGGTTGATACTAACGACACATACTAACTTGATAATGTTGGCGTCCTCAGGTGTAGACCACTGTGTGCCGCCTCTTCCATGGACGCAGCAGCTGCTCCGACCCCGCTGCCGACGCCATGGAGATCGTCAAGGTATCTCTCTTTGCTCTCTCTCTCTCTCTCTCTCATGTCCTGCGTGTCCCGGTCGTCAATTACCCGGAGATGTTGCTTGTTTTCACTAGTGTACAACAATTTGTCTAGTATGAGATTTGACAAACCAAGATGAGATCTT
>NW_025228720.1:19736-33202 GCF_018294505.1 Triticum aestivum
ATGTAAAGACTAGAGTTCTACTGTATTTTTAGTTTTTACAGGTCTATGTCTTCGTCACATGTTACATGATCTTTATAATATTAATGTGACACGTACTACCATGCGAAAATAATCGTACTCCTCCTACATTGAGCTTGCAAGCCACTACACTTTCAGATAGCATTTGGTATATTATACATGAAACTAAGTATACCTAAACCTGTAATTGAAGGCCAATCTCATGGTGGTACTCCCTCCGATCCTTTTTACTCCGCGTATTAGATTTGTGTCAAGTCAAAGGTTGCAAAGTTTCACCAAATATATGTTAAAAATATCAATATCTACAATATCAAATATATATTCCATGAAACTATGTTTCGTAATGGGTCTAACAATATTGATTTGGCATTGTGAATGTTTATACTTTTTTATATAAGTTTGGTCAAAGTAGATATACTTTGACTTTGGACAAAACTTTTATGCAGACTAAAAGGGACCAGACTAAGTATACAAAATAAACAGTGAACTTCTCACCTAAATATGTGAATGAATGGGTACATAATCATTAAATATATTTTGTTGAGTTATCACTAGTAGAATCTATGTTTTTATTGAGTGTCTTTATATTTGCTGAGTGTATTTTTTCAAACAATTGGTAAACCTAATTTGAGCTTATAGTTTGGTCGGAAAATATATATGCTTCAAGCAAACAAGACAAGGATGAAAGTCATGCATAGTGAAAGGATTTGAATTTCTTGAACGCGAGATGTACATCTAGCTTTCCTGCACTATTTATAATTGAATAATAATCTCAGATCCTGTAGATCATATGGGCCACTTGAAAAAAATGTACTCTCTTTGTAAAAGAGATGTATGTTTGATAGGATCATTTGATCGTTAAATAAGTCTTCCCGCCTTCACCATTACTAATTAATACCTAGTACACATACACCCAATGCTGTCATGTCACGCTAGTCGCGACTAGCAAAGGCACTCCTCATACATTGAGCTACCAGCCCATGCCACTTTCAGACTGCGTCCGTTAGAAAAGTATCCCGTGGTACACGAAAAAATTACAAAAGTATCCATATCCATTACTAAACCTAAAGATAAAATCAGCAGGCGTGGTGTGGCGGGCGGTGGAGGAGGAGCGCACAAGAACCATTTCTCTTCTAAATCTCCAATAGCATGTGGAAGAGAATCCCTTATAAGGAGGTTCAACTCCTCTTCTACTAGAGGTATGAGAAAAAACTTCCCACCACATCCATTTTCACATAACCCACATCGGCCCTTAGAGATTTTCAGAAATTATTAGATGGGCCCATGGCCAATCCCTATATTTCAACATCCATATGGATATTATTTTTTTACCAGGATCCACCCGGTTCTTTGACATGAAAAATAACAAATATTTTAGTAAGAATTTTTTTAATTAATTTATCAAGCACACATGATTGTGATTCTATACATTTGACAATGTTTACTTCAAGAAAAGTTTTGATTTCTACCCTGAGGACTACTCTTTGAAAGATTATTCAAAAATTGTAGTGTAATAAAATATTCCAACATTGTTATTGGATATATATCAGAATTGTTGATAATGGAAAATAAGCTATAGCTCACAACATCACAATGACAAGTAAAATAAGCTATTGTTCGGAACATCGCCATGCCAATCGTCAACAAGATATACTGTGTGGGATCTAACAATAGGCAGATTACCCTAGAAGGATGAAGCACGTAGCTATTTTAGGTGTGAAAAAAGAACATGCAAGATGGTGTAGCATAAAAGTCATTTTCATGTCCATATCATATGCATCTTAATTACTAGGATCCAGATTTACCATATTGCTTAAGTTAAAAGAAACCTGCAGCAATACAAGTCTTTAAAAAAATGAGGGGAATAAACTCTTTATTAGGTGGATACAATATGCAACCATGTTGTATATAATAAAATTGGAATCATAAGAAAGCTTAAATTTTTAACTATTTAGCTTTATTGCGAACTCAATCGACGAAAGATCTAGAAATATTTCAGTTCATAATTATATATATATATATATATATATATATATATATATATATACATTTTGTATGATGTATGTAGTATCTGTCAAAATTGAGAGTATGTACGTGTAGTATGTAGTATATAACAATGATTAGGTAGTATATACACTAATTTTTAGGTAGTATATACCATGTTTTGAGTATGCTCTTTTTTACGTACAAATATGTACGTATTTCACAAATATAACAAAAACTATGGGTTCATATGCAATTTTTTCATGTAACTTGCTTTGAAATATCTTAGATATAATATATGAATATATTTAAAATGATAAAGTAGTATATATAGTACCACATGGTAGTATATGAGACATATATATAAAGAAAATTAGACTCAAATTAAGTATATAGGGAAATTAAGAATTTGGCATTCTTGTGAAGTCCATGTGACATCTAAAGTATATAGATCAGTCATTATTTTTGTATGGAAAATTGTTTATAGTGGATAAGAAAGCTATAAATAACCCATGAAATTGAAAAGGAAAAAATAACATTATGTCAACTTTGTATGGGAACCTTAATGGCTAATAGAGAGATAATTTTTCAACATTGTCAGGTCAATATGCATCGATTGGTTACATTCAATTGTTAGGCAACAGTGGAATTAATTATCTAACAAACAATGAATCGTCACATTGTAGATTGAGAATAGTACGTACTCTCTTTATAACTCTGTCTACCATTATATATACAAAATATTTACATTGGTCAAATAAAATTTTGATGCCCCTTGGTTCATTAATAGATGTCTTTATGTGCGATCAAACTTTTCAAATTATAGCACGCCATCTGTTCAGAAATGTATTTAGTAGTATTATTTTATGTTATACTTTTCAAAATACTATCGTCTATTATTCTTATAGAAAAACATACTACATTGTAAAATATAATTAGATATAAAAATATATAGGAAATCTAGCCGCGCAAATGCTCGGGGCACACAGGTAGTTAGTAAAAATGAAAATAACTAATCATAGCAAATTGTAGTAAAGATCGATGATGCAACATAATCTTATTTTCTGCATGTAAATACAATAATAATGGATATTAGTACAAGTACAATTATTATAAATGCAAGCCTTGCAGCACAAATGCGCGGCTTTGGTAACCCGGCCACTAGTTGAAGATTTATTTCCCGAACCAAGTAAGAACAGTACTAGCTAGAGGAATGGAGTAGACGGTAGTTGTGATTTGTGATGAAACTGACTCCTCCAAGCAGCCGAGCTAGCCTCCCTTGTCCTTCACATGCATTGGCAAGCCGCCTCCCATCCGCAGCGTCATTGACATTACGAGCTTTGGATGCCCCTCGCCGCCGACGTACCGGAGGCTGAACCCCTCCAACACGCACGCCACGATGTACTTCATCTGGATGTAGGCCATCTGTGCACGTCGGCAGCCACCGCATCAACTCGGTGATGGCCGCGTGGAGGTAGTGCATTTCGCGCAGCTCGTCCAAGCTGAAATTCGCGGAGCACGGCGGCCTGAAGCGCGGATCTCACGCTTGATCTTGGCTTCCACGTGGGGCCGCGTGGACACTAACCAGAAGAACCAGGTTAGCGCCGACGAGGTAGTGTCGCGGCCGGCGAGGATGAAGTTGGTGACCACGTCGCGGAGGCTCTCATGGCTGTGCTCCCCAGCCGCCAAAACACATGTTGGCCACCAAGCCAAACATGGCGTATTTACAATTTACGCACGCATGCATGGACCACCAGGCCATGGCTTGGTTGGGTGGACTGAGCCGTATATACAAATTACGCATTCATCCATCGGTCCATCCATCCATCACTAAACGTTCTCCATCGCACCGCTAATTCTCCTCACGCGCGCGGCACCATCAATCAAATCACGCACGTGCTTTCTTCTTCTTCTTTTCTTTCTTTTTCTTTTCCATCCTGCAGCGCGCATGCGTCCATCCCAAATCTCGCGCACAAACCATGAGGATCTCCCTCTCTGACCCACCCCGGTCTCCAAGACCAGGACCATTACCAGGACCAGGGCGACGTCATGGAAGGGCCACCAACAGCTCCGGTCTTCTCCATGGACTCCAACTCCTCGGCTGCACTCCCTGATGCATCATGCGCGCATGCCAACAAGGAGGCTCTGCTTCTTCCTGGGTCGCCATGGGATGGAAGGTATGCTCTGCTTTTCAATGCCCATCTACCCGTGTTTGCTTGTTGCTGCAACTTGTATTCGGACCGAGCTAGACAAAACTGCAAAAATCTCATACTTTTACTTCCTTCTTTATTCATAAAACTGGAAACTCTGCAGCAGATTATTCTTCAGGTTGATACTAACTTGGCAATGTTGCTGTTCCGAGAACCCGCTGCCGCTGCCTCTGCGGACGCCGTGTAGACCGTCAAGGTATCTCACTCTGCTCTCTCTCATGTCCCGACCATCAATTACCAAAGTCTTCCAGTATGAGATACATGCCGATTAGAGCAACAACAAAACGACACCAAAAAGATGACTTTTCACTATGATAAAAGCTCCATTTTTCATACCCGTCTTCACATGTATTACAGAAGAAGAAGAAACGACTCTGAAAAAGCTCCATGTATCTCATACAAGGCATGATCTCATACCCAACTCTTCACATGAGCAAATTCCTTCATAAAATAAAATAAAATACTGACACGAGCATGCATAACAAATCTTACAATTTGAGGGAGCACTAGGAAACTTGATACTCCATATTTTTCTTGCTTGCTTGCTTGCTGCAACTTATCTTCACAGACAGACAAGACAGAAACTTTTAGTTCCTTCCTTCTTCAGAAAACTGAAACTCTGCAGCAGATTTATCTTCAGGTTGATGATAGTAACCGAGCATACTAACTTGATAATGCTGGTGTCCTCAGGCGCAGACTGCCGTGTGCCACTTCTTCCATGGGCGTCCACGCCACGGGGCTCCTTAAGGTATCTCTCATGTCCTGCATGTCCCGGCCATCAATTATGTACCCATAGATGCTGCTTATTGGTTTTCACTAGTACAACAATTTGTGTGTGTGCCAGTATGAGATTTGACAAGAGAAGATGAGCTCTTGTAGCGATTTGCACATGTTAGCCTTTCTATGGCAATTATGTCTGGTCTAATTGCATCACTTTGTATGGATCGTACAACTTTGTTTGCTACAGAATATATAGCACCATCCTGAAATAGTCTACTATTTCATTTGTGATCACGCCCTTGTACAACAAGCCTTCCAATCTGCTAAGTTTTGCTTCTCTTGATGTATGTATGTATATGTATGGGCAAAATGATGACAGGTGCAGACCTGAGCTGCCTGCCATGTCGTTTATAATAAACACACACTTGTAATAGTAAGATAAGATGATATTCAAATTGCGTAAGATTGCAATTTATCTCTCTTGCACTGGTAACAACATCACATATACTCCCTCCGTAAACAAATATAAGAGCGTCTAGATCACTAAAGTAGTGATGTAAACGCTCTTATAGATTCTTAATTGCTGCCATCATAAAGTACTAGTTATGTATTTCCATTTCTTAATTGCTACCATGTCCCTTGGTGTGACTCCATTTCTCTGCTTTGACATTGATGTTTGCCCAACAGAGACCCTCAATGATGACCAAGGTGGAGTACAGGGCATCGAGGACATGATATGAACCGCCGTTCCAGACGCCCGCCTAGGGGAAGGAGCACTTCATCCCGCTGATGACAAAGTTTTGAAAGAGGAGATGAAGGATTTGGCGGAGGAGAGGAACTCCCTCAAGGACGAAAAGAGGAGCCCTGTGTATAGAAAAGTATGTGATGTTTTATTGAATCACCATCGCAGCAACCTTACTATGGCCTGAGGTTCCCATTGTAGACGCTCTTGACTGTAACTCAATTGCTTGTGATGTTGCATTCTGGCAGCTTGTGATGCTGCTTTGTCAAGTGCTTGTGTGGTGGTTTCTATTTAGACCGCCGCTTCGCTCCTCCGGGTCTGCTTCTTCCCGGGTCGCCGCTGCTCCCACGTTGGGAGGTATATATCACCCTCCTCTTTCTCTCCCTCTAAAACTATGCTCTGGTTGTGCATGCCCATCCAATTTGCTTGCTGCAACTTATATTCAGAGAGGGGAAACTACACAAAATAGAAGCTTCCTTCCTTCTTCAGAGAGGAGAGGGGAGGTTCTATCCTCTGCAAATCATTGTAGCTAGCCATGAACGTGGGGAGGAGCGAATGCCAACACCAATCCAACCAGGAACATGGGGAGGATCAAACAATGCTTCTGCTGCATGCTATGTAGTGAACAAGGGATAATATATGGATGTCTTCAGTTTTTGTCTTTCAAGTTTCAACAATGCGTGCTATCTTTGGCATTAGTAGTACCATGGTTCTGATTTGGTAGACGTGGTCCTGGTGTTTGGTTTACACTTTGTTGTGGTGTGTCCTAGCTAGCTTGATTAATTGTCTTGCTGTATGTTTAATTCAACATCATCAACTGGTTGTACTAGCCCTTGTTGCTGTTGTATGTGCACTCCGGCTTAGCATGGTTATGCTTTCAAGTATAAACGATCAAGTAGAAGAGCACATGCATCTTCGGTGAAAAGAATTCACCGTACTTGTAGAGGATCCTTCTGACTTTAGAACATTTGGGTGTACTGTACCCTTCTTGTAGAAAAGTCTCTTTGCCTCTGGGAGTCATTACACAGATGAGATAATCCTTTCCGTCCTTTCTGTTGTTTTGCGTAGATGCTCTTGCTGGGTTCTGATGTAGTAATTTCAAGAGATGCATATTAATAAAAAATGTTTCATTTGTTTTCCTGTGTATGATGTCACTCGTCGATGGGTACTTTTTGGAGTATTCTCATCTGTACTCCCTTCGTCCCTTAATATAAGATCTTTTTACGTCCAATATGTGAGAATATTGGACGTAATAAGATCTTATATTATGGGACAGAGGGAATATTAGTTAATTCTCATTTCAAATCCATGGACTGGTGGCTGGGATTGTAGTCATTATTCGGAGAGATCGATTTGTACCCAGGTTCAACTAGTAAGCTTGAGTACTTGTGCATGCATATTGTATCTTTTGAGCAAACACTTGTCTTGTTTTTCTATAGCATTGACCATCCATGTCTCTTGTGATCCTTGTGCAGGCCGTCTGGCACTAATTCGACTATGATGGTCTGATGACGCCTTCCCTTGTCCATTGAGTATTCTCAACAGGAAAGAACAAGTGCCACTGCTGATCCGAAGCTCTTGCCAGGGGAAGGAATTCTGTCACTGCCTTCTATGTGGGTGGTGAGTGCAGGCTCTGCTCCTCCTAGTTTAGCATTCATCATCAGTGGCCCTTACTCCCTCTCATGCCCATCCATATTTTCTTACTGCAACTAATCTTCAGAGACGACAGAAATGCAGAAACCTGAAACTTTTAGTTCATTCCTAGTTCGAAAAACTGAAAACTGTGCATATTTTTATTGAGGTTCATACTAACCATACTAACTTGATAATTTCGGTGTCGTCAGGCGCAGACCGCCGTGTGCCGCCTCTACCATGGACGCCGCTGCTGTCCGACCCTGCTGCCAACGACATGGAGATCATCAAGGTATCTCTCTTTGCTCTCTCTCATGTCCTGTGTGTCCCAGCCATCAATTACCCGGAGATGTTGCTTGTTTTCACTTGTGCAACAATTTGTCTAGTATGAGATTCGACAAGCCAAGATGAGTTCTTGTAGAGATAATTCTTCTGCTGATCCAACACTTAACTTTCAGTGTGTGGAGCTGGAACAAGCAGTTTGCATTCCTAGGCTGGTTGATCACTTTACTTTGTATATATGGATCAAAAAATATTGTTTGCTACAGAAGAATGAATAGCAGAACCCTAGCTAGCTAGTCTACATCCCAACGAAAATTACCATCTTATGTGATGAAAATCTTGGCTTTCCTTACTGCCATGCTTAGTGCTTGCATCGCACCATCATGTTATCTCTCTGTTCCTCACTCAAACATGTATTGAAAAATCAGGGAGTTTTATCTCTGATGCACATGGCTTGTTCTGCTGGAGTGATGCTTCTGAGTTATTATTTGGTCTCGTCGGGGTCAGCATATAGTAGCAATTCCATAGCGACTAGTGCAAGATAGCCATTTTTCCCTTGCTACATTGGTAACCATAGCAGATACTACTAGTTACTTATTTCCATTTCTTAGATGATGCCATGTGTCCATTTGGTGTGACTCCATTTCCCTGCTTTGACTTTGTTTTTTGCCCAACAAAGACCCTCAAGCAGTACCATCTGCTGGAGTATAGGGTTATCGAGGACACGACGAAACATTTGTTCCGGACGCTCGCCACGGGGAAGGATCAATTATTATCACTGGTGGCAAAGTTTTGGAAGAGGAGATGGAAGGATTTGGTGGAGGATAGGAACTCCCTCAAGGATGAAAAGAGGAGGCCTATGTACAGAAAAGTTAGTGATGTTTCATCGAATCACCATTGCAGCAACCATATTATGGCTGGACATCCCCTTCGTCGATGCTCTTAACTATAACTCAATAGCTTGTGATATTGAATTCAAGCAGCTTGTGATGCTACTCTGTCAAGTGATTGTGCATAGAGAAAAGCAATCTTGCTTTAATCCTTTCTCAAAGTGATGGTACGATTCAGTTAAAGTCGGTGTGTTAGCTGTTAGAATTCTTCTGCTCCATGTTTTCCTTCCCTTCCCTTCTCCCACCATTGCTTCCACCATAGATGGAGGCCTAGAATGCAATGGAAGGTATAAACCTCCTGCCTCTCATGGGGTCATGCCAATCCATATTTGCTTGCTTGCTTGCTGCAACTTATCTTTAGAGACGACAAAACTGCAGAAACCTGAAACTTTTAGTTCCTTCTTTCTTCAGAAAAGTGAAAACTCTGCAGCAGATTTATCTTCAGGTTGATACTAACCACACATACTAACTTGATAATGTTACTGTCCTCAGGCGTAGACTGCTGTGTGCTGCCTCTTCCATGGACGCCGCCACCGCTCCGACCCCGCTGCCGACGCCATGGAGATCGTCAAGGTATCTCTCTTTGCTCTCTCTCATGTCACGCGTGTCCTGGCCATCAATTACCCAGAGATGTTGCTTGTTTTCACTAGTGTGCAACAATTTGTCTAGTATGAGATTCGACAAGCCAAGATGAGCTCTTGTAGCGATAATTCTTCTGCTGGTCACACAAGTGAGCCTCTCTATGGTAATTTTGTCTTGTCTTGATCAGGTCCAACACTTAATTTTCAGTGTGTGCAACTGGAACGAGCACTTTGCATTCCTAGGGTAGTGAATATGTATGCATTATTTTGAGGGAAAGATGTTGTCTTGTTAATTCCTGTAAATTCCTTTGACACATTAGAATTGTTGTGTGGCTTACTTTTGAGAAATCTGACATTCCTTTGATGCATTACATTGTCCCTACACTAGACTGATCTTTTTATGTCCACCCAGATTGCATTCTTTAGGAACATACTCCTTTCGTCCGGCAAACCTACCGGACATGGTGGAAAAGGTCCATCGCACACGACGCCAGTCATTTTTTCGCACAGCCTGTGATCTTGCCAAGCGGTGCTGCAGAAGTTGACACAGTTTGGGCTTGAAGATGCACTGGATGGCGCCGTCGTCCTCGGGCTTTCTCCGCTAATGAGGATGCACTGGATGGCGCCGTCGTCCTCGGGGTTTCTCCGCTAATGAAGATGCACTGGATGGCGCCATCGTCCTCGACCTTTCTCCGCTAATGAAGATGAAATAGATGGCGCCGTCGTCCTCGGGGTAACTCTGTTGATGGGTTAGGTTTTAGAATTAAGCCATGTATGTAGTAGTTTGGCTCTGTCCTGTTGCAATGTTTGTGATGGAAGGACGCGAAGTACCTGTGCTTCCTGGGATGTGTAGTGGACTCAAGATGTTTTTTATCCGCTCATCTGAGAAGTAGTTGATGACATAGATATTTAACTTTGATTTTGGTGAAGATGTATTTCTGCACTGTGTGTGTGTGCGTGCGTGCGCATGCATGGTGTGTTCATTGTGAAGGTTGGGATGTGAAATGTTGTGCGTTGTTATGAGAGTTTTCTTTTTTGGAATTCTTGCGCGTCAAGGAATTCCTGTGTTGTTTGAAGTGTCCATATATACTTTTGTTTTGTATGGTACAACAAGATAAATTTCATTGCCCTTGGAGAGGAGAGTACCGAGTTCGTCGGTGTCAAGAATGAATGAGTGTTGTCTGGGTTTTTTCAATTATAATCTAACAAATTCTGAAAAAATGTTCAATGCAGGGAATTTGTAATTGGATTGGAGCCGGTGTTTTTATGCTAGGAATATACTTGCCAACCTGGTGTCTTATCTTACATGAGAAAATCAAATTGTGAACAAAAAAACCCACCCAGCTTTATATATGGAACGAGTCTTAGCTTACATGAGCAAATTCCTTCAAAAAAAACTGGAACGAGCAAATTCCCTAGAAAACTCTGACACGAGCTAATTGACTCCATGCGTAACAAATCTTACAATTTGAAGGAAACTTGATACAAAATCATTTGCACGTATGGAAACTTGATACAAAAGGCCGGCGTAATTTCTGGGAGCGCTGGGAGACTCGATACTAAATAGTTTGTACAATACATACCATAGAGAGAGTCAGAGAGTCAATCTGGCGACAAGGAAGGAAATTAAAGGAATAATTACTGCATGCAGGTACGTTTTCCACGGCTTGGTGAATGTTCCTTTAATTTCCTTCCTTCCATCAAGAGACCTTCCCCCAATTCCCTCATCTTCCTCCTCGAAACTAGGCACCCCATCAATTCTATCCTCTCCCAAAACCGACGCCTGGTTGCTTCCTCCTCCTGGAAACCTTCAATCCATGCCGCATTTAACTGCCCCATGCATCCATGCGCCGCCTCCCTCCCTCCCTCTCTCCCCCGCTCCCTCTGCATGCGATCCAATCCACGCGCCTCACACGGATCACACGCACATCCGACGCCTCCGTCCGCTCATCCCATCGCTGCCCACGCTCCCCTCTCCTCTCCTCTCCTCTATAAATGGACGCCCCCTTGATCTCGTCCAGCATTGCCCCGCCCCACACCTTCCTCCTCCTTCCCTCTCCTCAATCTCCACAGTTGTAGATGGCGATGGTGGATCTAGGCTGCGTCATGTACATCCACCGGCAGCTCAGGGTTGTGCCATGCCCACTTCGATGTGTTGTCGGGCTATAGAAACACGCTGCCGCACAGGAGATGTGGAGCGAGTTAAGACCAGCCGGCATGCCCAGTGCTGCTGTGCTTGGTGGCACTTAGACCGAGCATGGCTTGCCGGCCATGCCCGTGCCTGCCGCCTATCACTCCTTGACTCATCACAATGTGACGCTTGTCTGTTTGGTCCCCCTTTTATGTAAAAACACGCATGCCGTTTGTTGATCTAATCTTCTTCTTCCTGTTCTTCTTCTTCATAGAAATCTTGCCACACCAACTGATGGCTTCTCTTTTGTGTCTGAACTTGCTATAGTGCTGATGTTGATGGCTCTACTAGGCATCCAACACATGATATGAACAGCAAGTCGTTGGGCAAGCAGCAATGCTAAAACCCGTAAGCCTGCAAGATCGATACACAGGTATGTCCTTGTCCTACGAGGCATGTGTTTGATTCAGGAAAGGCAACACATCAACATTTGTTTTGTTTTTCAGATTTTGGGGTGAAATCAAACTTAGTTATGGGGATCTAAAGCTCCACTGGGTAAGAAGAATATTAGCAATAAGGACATAGTTACAGAGTGTGTGTGCTTTGTTTTATGTATGTATGTACCATCGTTGCTGTAATTCCACGTCCTGCCTGCTACCCCCATTTTTGGGTAGTTGCAAGATCCCAATATGAAACCAAAAAAAACGGATTTTAGGATTGTGATCCTTATACTTCTGAATGTGTCATGTGAACCATCAGAATTGGGACTAGCTGTGGTCTTTGTCCCAACTTATGCTGGAACTGCGAAATCCCAATTATCATGCATGTTTTAATTCCATTTGTTATGATGGGGCAGTCAAGTCATTCCATCAAGACCTGATGGATGAAAGTTTACTTCACTGTCCGTCATATATATATGTAGGGTTTCTGTGGTCAGTACAAATGTGTGTAGCAGCTCACTACTTTTTTTTATTCTCAGCATGGTGGGGTTCGTGTTTTTGCGGCAGTGCAAAGAGTAGTGAAAAGATTTTTCAAGAGTAGTTTTTATTGTTTTTGGCACTTCTTATTTTTTTTCGCAAACCCGGAACAGACGCTATCTATTTTTCTGAATGAATTATTTGACACTTGCAGTGCAGGATTCAGAATCTCAACATTCTTTTGTTTTCCATGTGTGCATTTTTTTGGTTTCAGTCAGTGTTAGTTGAAATCTCACTCGCACCCCTGGATGTGAGTTTATTGTTTTCTTTTCATCTTTTTTGGCAGCAGCAGGGTTGTGGATTCTTCGGGGTAGATGTCGTCATGTGGATGCTACGTACCCAATTATGATCATGATGATGGTTTGTCAAACGACGAGAATTGTATGGAAAGCACTGCATCCACGGATGAACAATTTTTTTGTTCCCTTGCGGTGTCTCTTTTTTTATCTCTCAGATGTATTTCTTCAGTCACTATTCAGTGTTCTTTCTTCACTACTCATTAATTTTCTCATTCATATTTCTACAGTATTCCTCTTTCAGTCATATTGAGTGTGTTGTACTTTCATTCTATTTAATTTTCATTTTTCTCTGCTCTAGTATTTCTTAGCCTATGTATCAGTCTTATTTTCATCTTTAGTCTTCATTTTCCCTTTAGATATCTTCATTTAGTCATTAATACCATCATTCGTCATTTATCGTCATATATTAATGGAAGTGTATTATCATTGTTCAGATTGAGTATCTTTAGTTTGTTTATCACACTCATTTTCATGTTCTTATTATAGTTCATTTTATCTTTAATTTATTTCATTCAATTTTCAGTCATTCTATATGAGCGTGTGGGTTTAGTTCTTATTATAAGTTCATCTTTTCTGTTTTGTATCAGTTATCAGTCATGTTTCTTTAAATAGGGAGGGAGTGACATGATTTACATACTTCTTCAGTCATGTTCCTCATAGGTCTTTGTCATTTAGTATTTGGTTAGTGATCAGTTTTTTTATCCTCATTCTTCCATTTTTTTAGTTTTGCAATTCCCTGAGTATCTCATTCTTTTTCCTGTTTTCTTTGGTTCACAGTTACATCTGTTCACTCTTTATTTTCTCATTCTTTTGTTCAGTCTCTCTTTCTCGGTCTCTTAGGTTCCTAATTTCAATCTTCTTCATTTCTTCTTAGCTAGTCTCTCTTTAGTTTTCTCAATCTTATTTAATACTCCCTCCATCCGGAAATACTTGCCAGAGAAATGCATAAAAATGAATGTATCTATAACATACATCCATTCCTCCGACAAGTGGGACGGACA
>NW_025228720.1:34056-39541 GCF_018294505.1 Triticum aestivum
AGGAGACTAGCAACAAAAGGTAAACCATTTGAAGCTTATTTTCGGCTCTTTATCATCTTATTAACTGTGAGCTGTCAGTTTTTGTGTTTTTATTTTTCTTGTCACTACAATTTGTGGAGCTACCCTCTCTGTTCCTCTTTCTCCCCATGATGATTATTAGACATTTTTCAGCCAAGATTTGCTCTGTGTTTTTGTAAATACAAAAGTTTTTTTACATGATATCACTTTGTAAAATATCTGCTCAGTATTGATTTGTTTTTTAACTTTTTCAGAAAAGAACAAGGTACTAACACGTCTTCACGAAAGAATAAGAACTATCAATTCTTTAGGGAAAAGAACAAGGTGCCCTCACTTTAGTTAATTTTTGTGTAATTGCGCATCTTGGTGTTGCTGGTGGACATTAGGTAAGTTAGGATGTTTATTTTCTGTCCTCTAATGAGTAACATAATTGTACATAATCATTATTAGTAATCAGTTTTTAGTATTATGTCTGTAACTATGTTTGACATTTTCATCATTCAATATTTTTTTCTCCAATCTGCATTTCATGTTTGTATTCTCATTCTGTCTTGTTGCTATGCTCAATAGCATCAGGCATTTCTCAATCTATATCGTACTCATTTTTCAGTTTGCTTTCATGGATGATGTTGCGGGCCAAGAGGGGTGGGAGGCAGGGGTGTTGTTGGGTCTGAGTGGGAGGCATCGCGTATCTCTTTTCTCTTTTTTTAATAATCGCGCGACATATATGCTCGTGGAAGCCTGTTAGCGAGGTGATGGATTTTGTCAGGGCCCAACAAAGGATCCGGTTGCATAAATAAAAAGATTATTAGTAAGTACTAGTATTTTTTTTCCAATGGATAAGCAGGCTCTGGTTGCATAAATAAAACGATTATTAGTAAGTGTAATATTTTGATCCCAACCATGGTCTTCTCTTGTGCATTACAAATTTGATAAGGAGGCTTGGTCCTCCAAGATGGAAGGCTATATTACACTTTCAACAACTTTATGAACTGACCCAGCTAGGCCTTGTTTCTTGAAGATTTCCTACCAACCGAACAGGATCACGCTACACATCTTTGTCTGAACTCCTTAAATGTTTAATCAATCATGTGTCTGTTGATCCTCATATTATTATTTTTTGTTGCTGTTTGCAGCTGACCTTGCAAACTAATGTATACATATAGTGCCCTTTTTATTATTATGAAAACTAAACAGTGGGCGTTTTCTACTGCGTAGAGCAACTCCAGCTTTCTGGCTGGGTTGCTTTTGGGACAAAAAATTAATTTTTTTTCTTGAACAGGTTTATAAATCTTACATACTAAGGTTGTTCTCTTTGTAGTGCAGACCTAGATGAAGCTGACATAATCGCATTCTCAAACGTGAAAGTCGCGTGCAGACTACAGCCGGAAAACTCCGGAGGTAAATTCTGAAACCTGAAAGTTACATGCAGACTACACCGAGAAAACTCCAGAGGTTCATTCTGAAACCTGAAGGTTTCATGTAGACTACAACAAGAAAACTCTAGAGGTAAGTTCTGAAATCGAAAGGTTGCATGCAGACTGCAACCAAAAAACTCATGTAAGTAAATTCTGAAACATGCAAGTTGGCTGCGGACTACACCAGAAAACTCATGAGATAAATTTCAGAAGAAAAAGAAGTAACTCCCAAACCACCAGTCCATCATGGATATAAAATCAAGAGGTCAGCCAGGAAACAGTTTGCACACACGCACTGCTAGCAAACCGGCCGAGCAGTGTTTGGAACGAATTACAGTTACTCTGACCTAAGTTCCGCCCCAAAGAAAGTAAAGTAGTGTAAGTACATTGCAGTATGGAAGTACGAACAAATGTTTGTGTATGTACAATACGATACATACAAATGCGTAAAGGATGGTTTGCCCTTGCGGGCGTATATAACCTTATTTCTTACTGAAAATTAATAGTAAAACCGAGACAACAAAAATAGTCTGAATGTGTTGAAGTAGCCTAACTCTTTATAGACCATTTACTTGTAATGAGCGATTTTTAGCCTGGTTGATTAATGGTGTTTTTAGTCAAGAGTTGTGTTGTCCATCTACTAATTGGTCATGTTGATCTCATACCGCGTTCATGTCATAGCTCTAACACTTCCTCTAAAAAGATTGTAGCCAGAAGTATATTTGGCCTTGATAAAATCCCTACCTTTTTGGTGGCAGTTGGTGCTTTGGGTTTGAGATTGAATTATTTTTTGTCCATTTGATGATTACATAAGAGAATAAGCAGGCTTGTTGGAGAAAAAAATGATGTCTTCACATATATAGTTCTTGGTTTCATCTTGTGCTTGTTTTCTGAATCATTTTAAGAGTGCGGTTAGTTTATGCTCATCTTTTTTACCATATTTTCAGTTGAGTGTCCTTGTTCATCTTTATGTGCAAAACATAAATATTGATTCTCACTAGTTTTTTTTCACTTTTGCTATCATTGACATAAGCCAAATGATGAGAAAAACAAGAAGTGGATGTATATGTTATTTTCACCTTTAATTTTATTTGTTTTTCCACATGTCCTTAACGGTGACAACACTATCATGATGCAACCACACTAGTTTTTTGTACAAGGTTCAAGTAGATAACAGTTCTGCTACAAGCACTAGTTAGATGATAGAAAACATACCGGTGAATCATATCCTGGTGCTCATAATCACCAAATTTGAGAACATGATTTATAGAATAGAACCCTCAACATCGCCTATGGGTGCTTTAAGTATACTGTTTTTTTAACATGATAGCGTAAAAAGCCGATTTTCTTGATGTGGGACTTTTTGAATTGAAGTTTGAGATACCTTGAGCCCAAAATGGAAAATTCTTCCATTGTTGGTTGCGACTGTCTAGGGCATTGTTGACTTTTTTTTATTTCTAGTTGATCGGATCCCTCTATCCTTGTTGCTAGCATGCACTTCTATTTGATTCTTGTACATGCTATTCAACATGAAACCAGTGTGGATTATTTCTTTCCACTTACTTAAAACTGTGTTGCGTCTAGACGGTGATAACCAAATATTTTAAAAAGAATCAGAATTTTGCATGACCTTCTTTTTGTATGTTCATCTTCTATCAGCCATTAGAACCTCATTTCTTGTGATTAAAAAATAATGGCCATATTGAACTCGTATTGTTGAACTCATATTGTGTTCTTGTCGGCGCTCCTACACTTGCTCTAAATAGCATGTAGTTGTAAAGCTTGCTTGATTAATGGTATTTTAATTAGTCATATTGATCTCATATTCTTTTCATGTCAGTGCTCTAACACTTGCTCTAAATAGCTTGTAGCCGTGAAGTCTATTTGGCTTTAATAATATCCCTATCTTTCTGGTGGCAATTGGTGCTTTGGGTTTTACATTTTTTTCCTTTGATGTTCACATAGGAGAGTAAGAATGCTTGTCGGACGGCTAGTAGGAGGCATGACTTCTTTTTTTTGTTGAGCTTCTACTCGCCATTATAATTCTAGCTTTTGGAGTTGATGAAATTCCGTTATGTTGCAGTTCCGGAGTGGCATGTGTCCTTTATTGTGTGGATGGGGATTGAGGTACATCGTTAGTTACGTCTGTTGGATTATCTTTTTAACTTCATTATTTTTCATTTTCAAAACATTGTGGATGGGGTTTGTAATAATGCATGGGAATGATTTTTATTGCTGGAATCTCGTCTCGGTTTTACACTATTTTCAGTTTGGTTACTTGTCGCTAGCACCACCGTGGTCGTTGTGGGGTCCTTCGTGTTCTGCATTTCGGTATGTAAATTGACCTATTCAAAGGGAATATGAGAATGCTTACATTTAGTTATGTATCAAGTGTTGTATTATTATTGTAGAACAAAATATTTATTGTTTTTTAAGGGTAAATTTTTATTGGTGGAGAACTTAAGATCAATCCTCTTTTTCTAGACAACAAGCACGCGGTATGATTTTGAGAGAGAGAGAGAGAGAGAAACATCCTGCCCATTCGACGCACGACTCTTGGATCAGCCGGTGGTACAAATTCGCGCCAAACATCGACGCGCACGCTAGGGAAACTCAAACTTTCTCCAAACGCAAAATCTTGCCCCTCAATGACCCCCGCACCAGCCGTTGGACTCGTACAACCTAAACACAACAGCACCTCACGTGTTACTTTTTTCATTTCAAAATAACATACATCTTTTTTTGCAGCGAACAAAAATACCCACATCGCCAGCGTCCCCTTGCCGGGCATCGATCCGTGGGTTGACCAATCAGTATGGAGCAACACCCAAAACAAAATCCCCATGTATCTAAGCCGTCGGATGTGGCGGACGGCTGGGATTGGCCGGAGAGCCAATCTATCCGTGGGCACTCACCGCTGGCCGACCAATGAGGGAGCCTCCCACGGATCCATCCCCGCCAGCTGCTCACGATTGATTCTGCGGGTCGTCGGATGTCGACAAATGGACGGACGGACGAGATCGGGCGAAGACGATGGCGATCCTATCGAACAATTAGAAGGAGTCCGCTACAACGCTCCTCTCTCAAAACTAAATTTGTGCGTCCGCCGTCTCCTCGTCTCTGAAGAAAGAAGAGGAGAGAAAAGGGAAGAAAAGAAATTTGAAACGAATCGCATCCCCCATCCACCTCCTGTTTGTCTCCCTCCCCTCCCCTCGCCGCCGCCGCGATTCCGGCGAGTTCCAACGGCATGCAGCACAACGCCAAGACCTGGTCGCTCCGGCTCTTCCTCCCCTCCGACCAGATTTCTTCCTCCCTCCCACGGCCGGGTCGAGCTGTCAACTTGTATTCCGACAGAGCTTGACAAAATCTCATACTTTTACTTCCTCGTTCAGAAAAACCTGAAAACTCTGCATATTTCAGGTTGATACTAACTTGGTAATGTTGTTGTTCTAAGACCCCGCTGCCGCTGCCGCTGTGGACGCCATGGAGACCGTCAAGGTATCTCACTCTGTTCTCTCTCTCTCTCATTTCCCGACCATCAGTTACCCGGAGGTGTTACCTCTTTTCACCAGTGCAACCCTGTGTGTGTGCGCGTGTGTAGTACTCCCTCCATCCCGAAAAAAGTGACTCAACTTTGTACTAAAGTTAGAACAAAGTTGAGTCACTTATTTTGGGACGGAGGGAGTATGGGATTCAACAAGACACAATGAGGTCTTGTAGCGATGATTCTTCTGCTCGTCACACAAGTGAGCCTATCTATGCCAATTTTTTCTTGGCTTGATTGATTCCAACACTTAACTTTTAGTTTGGCAACTATAAAGAGATCGATTTGGGGGGAGGTGAGGTACACGAATGATAGTAGGCCAGATTCAGACTTGTATTCGAGAGGAAATTCATAGTTTCAGTTTCGCAACACACGCCCACACATAGCAATAGCCAGATTCAGACATGTGTTGGAGAGGAAATTCAGAGTAATCTGCTTGCCTATGTGCTAGGCTTGCATGTCAATTGTCTCATAACCGAGCCATTGGTCCTGGGTTTAGTTAGGA
>NW_025228721.1:0-4191 GCF_018294505.1 Triticum aestivum
GAACTTGGTGATCGACCACTCCTACACAGCGACGCCATCTCTTTCCCATGGTGATTTTGATTTCGATCCGAGGTCGGATCTTTCCCAAGGGAGGGGAGATGATGCGGAGCATCCTATGGACATCACCATGTTAAGAGTCCGTTTGGCAAGTGACACATGTGACATCTACTTCACATACATAAAGGTGAATCATCTTCTTTACACGTGCTCACTTGACCCCCTCGAGGATGGTATACTACTTGACACTTCTCCCGTGTGCATGCATAGGTATTGTCGGAGCTTCGCGGATGTTGAGGAGGAGTGCAAGCGCCGAGGAACAACTACACCATCCGCGAGGGAAGCATGGAAGCGACGACGGAAGAAGACGGAGAACAGCTCCCAGGCCCCGGACATCCGGCCTCGCCAGCCCGGACATCCAGCCGTTCCCGAGCCCCCGGACATCCAGCGACCAGCCCGGACATCCAGCGCATCCCGAGCCCCCGGACATCCGGCCTCCTGCCCGGGAATCTGGACCCCGCCATTCCAGAGAGCAACAATGATAGAGGCAAAGGTGTCCCGTCTTTCGATGAGATGATGGATATCGCTTTGGTGGAAGTCGACTTTCACGATCCGACTACGAACGTGCAAGGACGTCGCGCCTTAGCAATCGCTAAACCAACTCCGAGAGGTTATTGACCACGCCGGAGCACGATCAACCTGACCACGAGGGTCTGTTTCCTGCGAGCAAACGAAGAACAAGCAAGAAACTAAGATTGCAATCTGGATATTGCGAATATAAGATGAAACTCCGAGAGATTTTTTTTTTTCCGAAACCTACTCCGGCAAGGAAACACGAATCGGAATCTAGATGGATCCCGAAAACAAACCTAAAAGCAAAGAACTCGGATTGGTGGTGGATATATGGTGGTGGTATATGGCAGCGGTGGTGGTAGCGGTGGTAGTATATGGATATGGATCGGTGGTGGTATATGGACACGGATTGGTGGTGGTATATGGATACGGATTCGGTGCGGTGGTGGTAGATGGCAGGGGCGATGATGATGGTGCGGCGGCGGCGTGACAACTTATGACCAGAACTCGAAACTCTAAAAGACTAGACTCTAAGACCAGCAACTAGACACGACGATGCAACCGCAAATTCAACAAAGCAAAACCCTAAAAAGATTATGCAAGGCTCAGATTGGTTCGGATATGATGAACTAACCCTAAATTTTTTTTTGTGGCTTTTTCGTGGACTATAGGTATGAAGAACAGACTCGATCTAAACTACGAAAAACTGTAAAATCTCACCGAGCAACCTGGAAATCTGATACCACTTGATAGAGGCAAAGGTGTCCCGTCTTTCGATGAGATGATGGATATCGCTTTGGTGGAAGTCGACTTTGACGATCCGACTACGAACGTGCGAGGACGTCGCGCCTTAGCAATCGCTAAACCAACTCCGAGAGGTTATTGACCACGCCGGAGCACGATCAACCTGACCACGAGGGTCTGTTTCCTGCGAGCAAACGAAGAACAAGCAAGAAACTAAGATTGCAATCTGGATATTGCGAATTTAAGATGAAAGCTTTATTGATCAAGGTGGGGTTCTGTGACGCCTTTGTCTGGTCGTTGAACACAAACGAAGTATGCGAAGTTGCAGCTATGACGAACTTTTAATCTAAACAAAACCCAAGGAAAAGCTACTAGATGGATCTACTTATATAGGAGCAAGGGGTGGCGGCCAAGGAGGTGGGAGGACGTCCCAAGGCAGCCTAAAGCTAAATCTAGGTCGTACAAGGCCAATGGGCCCAAGTGGAGGTGATGTAACACCTTTGGACTTGTAGTTTGACTCGGATTCTGCTGCAGCATCAGATTGTTTCGTCCACAACTCAACGCTCCGGACGAATTTGAAGGTGATTCCAATTGGGTTGGAAAGTGCACGAAATCTAGTTTCCAACAAAAAAAGAATCACCCAATTCGGAGTCCGTATGAAAAACTTGTGTGCGTTTTGAGTCAGGTGTGTCTGTGCAGTCCGAATCTGAATCCAGAACGTGAGAGACTTGGACTCTATCTTCTCTTGGGCCAAAAGTGACGTGAGAGAACTTTTTGGACAGCAAATAAACATCTCTTTCTTCCTTATCTTCATATGTGGATTGTACAAATGTCCCATACACCTGCAATTAGACAAAACACAAAAGTGTGTGAAGTATTTTTGTTCTGGATATCATAAACAGATTATTGAATAGTTTGCACTAGAAATCACCTGACAAATATGCATATATGCAATATTTTTGGTCATATCCAAGGTAGTCATGTCCTCATCAGGTCCCGTATATGTAGCAGTAGGGGCTGTGGGTGTAACAATGGTATTGATGTCCTCATCAGACTACCTCCACGTCGCGAAACAGACCTCCGCCGAGCAAGCCGTGTTCCTCTTGTGTTTGGCCAAACTGTTGGTGCTGCTGTTGATACTTCTGTGGCTCCTGCTGCTGATGCGGAGGAGGATGATTATGTGGGAGATTATGAGGATGAGGTTGATCAAAATCAGCACTACGTGTAGCCACCTGTACCACCACCAGCAGGTCGACCTCAGGTATATATTCGTAATGGTAGGCCTGCACCACCACCTCAGGTACGAGATGATGTCCATATTCCTAAACTGAAATTGAATATTCCACCATTTGAGGGTAGATATGTTCCTGATATATATCTTACTTGGGAGTTAGAAACTGAACAATGATTTACATGTTTACAATATCCTGAGGAGAGACGAGTTGCTGCTGCTGTTTGTGCTTTCACTAGTTTTGCATGTGTATGGTGGTCTGAACATTGTAGATTATATCCTATTCCAACTACTTGGGCTGCTTTGAAAACTGCTATGCGTACGCGTTGGGTTCCACCATATTATCAACGTGAATTGCTTCAAAAATTGCAGCGTTTAAGACAAGGGAAAAATTCTGTAGAAGAATATTATCAGGAATTACAAACTGGCATGATTAGATGTGGTATTGTTGAGGAGAATGAAGCTATGCTTGCACGTTTTCTGGGTGGATTAAATAGAGAGATTCAGACCATTCTAGACTATAAGGAGTATACTAATATCACTCGTTTATTCCATCTTGCTTGTAAAGCTGAACGTGAAGTGCAGGATAGACAAGCATTGGGGCGAACTAACTTTTCTGCAGGCCGACCTTCATCATGGACACCACGTGCATCTTCTACTTCAACTGCACCAGCACCTCCATCAGGTGCCACCTCCAGCCGTGATACAAGAAAACAGGCACAACCACCATTATCTGCCAAGAGCGCACCTGCGGGGCCTACACAGCGTTCTTCTTCTTCCATAGCATCAACAGGGCACACTAGTGATATTATTTGTCGTCGTTGTAAGGGAGGAGGTCATTATGCGAGAGAATGCAAATCTCCGCGTGTGATGATTGCTATCGCGGATGGTGGATATGAGTCCGCTAGTGACTATGATGAGGAGACATTGGCTCTTATTACACGTGAAGAACATGGTGGAGATGATTCTGATCATGAGACGCAATACATGGCTCCTGAAGACGCTGACAGGTATGAATGTTTAGTTGCTCAACGTGTTTTGAGTGTGCAGGTCACACAAGCTGAGCAAAATCAGAGGCACAATTTGTTCCATACCAAGGGAGTTGTGCAGGAACGTTCTGTGCGCGTCATAATAGACGGAGGGAGCTGCAACAACTAGGCTAGCATGGATATGGTGGAGAAGCTTTCTCTCACCACAAGACCACATCCAGATCCTTACTACATCCAATGGTTCAACAACAGCGGCAAGGTTAAGGTAACACGTACTGTTCGTGTGCATTTTAGTATCTCTACATATGCTGATTATGTTGATTGTGATGTGGTACCTATGCAAGCATGTTCCTTATTACTTGGTAGACCATGGCAATTTGATAAAAATTCTGTACACCATGGTAGAAACAATCACTATACTCTTGTTCATAAGGATAAAAATATTACTTTGCTTCCTATGACTCCTGATTCCATTTTGAAAGATGATATTAATAGAGCTAATAAAGCACAACAGGAGAAGAATAAGAGTGAAAATCAGATTGTGGCAAAAGAATTTGAGCAACAAATGAAGCCTAATAATAAACCATCTAGTGTTGCTTCTGAAATTAAATTGAAAAGTGCATGTTTATTTGCCACCAAATCTGATATTGATGAGCT
>NW_025228721.1:4201-39468 GCF_018294505.1 Triticum aestivum
ACAAATGAAGGGCCTAGCTTGGAGAAGGATGAACATTGGAGCAAGAACAAGCATGGAGATGATGGCATGCGCAAGGGGAACAAGAACGGAGTTACAAGTGATGATTTCAGGACTTTGAAGCCACCATAATGGGTGCATGAAGCCTTGGACGAAATATACAAGATGCCACTTCATAAATTTCGTCCCGAGGCTATTTTAGGTGCTGCGTCACCTTATTATTGGGCCAGGCCCATGTAATTTCGAAATACATAAGTATAGGCTATTTTTAGAGTCCGTATGTGTGGGGAAACAAGAGATAGGGTTGATTTCGGACCCCTCCACCAAGGGCCACGAAATTCCCCCCTCTTCCTCCATATATACAGCCCTTAGGGCATAGTTTAGACTTTGGGTTTTGTTTAGATTAAAAGTTCGCCATAGCTGCAACTTCGCGTACTTCGTTTGTGTTCAACAACCAGACAAAGGCGTCACAGAACCCCACCTTGATCAATAAAGCTTTCATCTTATATTCGCAATATCCAGATTGCAATCTCAGTTTCTTGATTGTTCTTCGTTTGCTCGCAGGAAACAGACCCTCGTGGTCAGGTTGATCGTGCTCCGGCGTGGTCAATAACCTCTCGGAGTTGGTTTAGCGATTGCTAAGGCGCGACGTCCTCGCACGTTCGTAGTCGGATCGTCAAAGTCGACTTCCACCAAAGCGAAATCCACCATCTCATCGAAAGACGAGACACCTTTGCCTCTATCACCCTTGGTATGGAACAAATTGTGCCTCTGATTTTGCTCAGCTTGTGTGACCTGCACACTCAAAACACGTTGAGCAACTAAACATTCATACCTGTCAGCGTCTTCAGGAGCCATGTATTGCGTCTCATGATCAGAATCATCTCCACCATGTTCTTCACGTGTAATAAGAGCCAATGTCTCCTCATCATAGTCACTAGCGGACTCATATCCACCATCCGCGGTAGCAATCATCACACGCGGAGATTTGCATTCCCTCGCATAATGACCTCCTCCCTTACAACGACGACAAATAATATCACTTGTGTGCCCTGTTGATGCCATGGAAGAAGAAGAACGCTGTGCAGGCCCCGCAGGTGCGCTCTTGGCAGATAATGGTGGTTGTGCCTGTTTTCTTGTATCACGGCTGGAGGTGGCACCGGATGGAGGTGCTGGTGCAGTTGAAGTAGAAGATGCACGTGGTGTCCATGAAGAAGGTCGGCCTGCAGAAAAGTTAGTTCGCCCCAATGCTTGTCGATCCTGCACTTCACGTTCAGCTTTACAAGCAAGATGGAATAAACGAGTGATATTAGTATACTCCTTATAGTCTAAAATGGTCTGAATCTCTCTATTTAATCCACCCAGAAAACGTGCAAGCATAGCTTCATTCTCCTCAACAATACCACATCTAATCATGCCAGTTTGTAATTCCAGATAATATTCTTCTACAGAATTTTTCCCTTGTCTTAAACGCTGCAATTTTTGAAGCAATTCACGTTGATAATATGGTGGAACCCAACGCGTACGCATAGCAGTTTTCAAAGCAGCCCAAGTAGTTGGAATAGGATATAATCTACAATGTTCAGACCACCATACGCATGCAAAACTAGTGAAAGCACAAACAGCAGCAGCAACTCGTCTCTCCTCAGGATATTGTAAACATGTAAATCGTTGTTCAGTTTCTAACTCCCAAGTAAGATATATATCAGGAACATATCTACCCTCAAATGGTGGAATATTCAATTTCAGTTTAGGAATATGGACATCATCGCGTACCTGAGGTGGTGGTGCAGGCCTACCATTACGAATATATACCTGAGGTCGACCTGCTGGTGGTGGTACAGGTGGCTGCACGTAGTGTTGATTTTGATCAACCTCATCCTCATAGTCTCCCACATAATCATCCTCCTCCGCATCAGCAGCAGGAGCCACAGAAGTATCAACAGCAGCACCAACAGTTTGGCCAAACGCAAGAGGAACACGGCTTGCTCGGCGGAGGTCTGCTTCGCGACGTGGAGGCAGACGTTGTTGTTGTTGGAGAGGTGCGTTAGCTGCAGCGGGTGGTGGTGGTGGAAGACGCGCGAGCAATTCATTAAACTTGTTATCGAGCTTTGTTTCGAACGTCTTCTGATAGAGGCAAAGGTGTCCCGTCTTTCGATGAGATGGTGGATTTCGCTTTGGTGGAAGTCGACTTTGACGATCCGACTACGAACGTGCGAGGACGTCGCGCCTTAGCAATCGCTAAACCAACTCCGAGAGGTTATTGACCACGCCGGAGCACGATCAACCTGACCACGAGGGTCTGTTTCCTGCGAGCAAACGAAGAACAAGCAAGAAACTAAGATTGCAATCTGGATATTGCGAATATAAGATGAAAGCTTTATTGATCAAGGTGGGGTTCTGTGACGCCTTTGTCTGGTCGTTGAACACAAACGAAGTACGCGAAGTTGCAGCTATGGCGAACTTTTAATCTAAACAAAACCCAAAGTCTAAACGATGCCCTAAGGGCTGTATATATGGAGGAAGAGGGGGGGAATTTCGTGGCCCTTGGTGGAGGGGTCCGAAATCAACCCTATCTCTTGTTTCCCCACACATACAGACTCTAAAAATAGCCTATACTTATGTATTTCGAAATTACATGGGCCTGGCCCAATAATAAGGTGACGCAGCACCTAAAATAGCCTCGGGACGAAATTTATGAAGTGGCGTCTTGTATATTTCGTCCAAGGCTTCATGCACCCATTATGGTGGCTTCAAAGTCCTGAAATCATCACTTGTAACTCCGTTCTTGTTTCCCTTGCGCATGCCATCATCTCCATGCTTGTTCTTGCTCCAATGTTCATCCTTCTCCAAGCTAGGCCCTTCATTTGTAAGCAAAACAAATGTATCCAATTTAGGCAGCATCATATTCTCATGAACAATAGAATCATTACCAAGAAACGAAAGTACCTGGTAATTTAGTTGGCGTGCACGAGCTCTAGTAATTGGTCCAGTATGTATAGCAGCAGGGGCTGTGGGTGTAACAATTGTATTGATGTCCTCATCAAACAAGGTTGGACCCTGCCAGCCCGGACATCCGGCCCCAGCGCCCGGACATCCGGCGTCTCGGGAAGGCCCGGACATCCGGCTCGACGCCCGGACATCCGGCCCCCCTGCCTGCGTGCAGCACATCTCGGCCGTGGCCCATGTACCCCTTTGCCCCTTAGACTATATATACTCCCCTTCCACCTACGTTTTAGGGTTAGAGTTGTGATAGCTCATTTGAGAGATAGAGCTTCGCTCATCCATATCGGATCTACTCCCTGGGAGAGACCGCGGCCCCTCTTTGGAGAAGATCCATCTTGGATTCAAGACCCCTTTACGGGAAGATCCCCCTTGTGGATTCAAGACCTCCTCACGGAGAAGAACCGGTTACCCTATGTATCGTCCTTTGTTGGATTTGGATCGTGTATCTCTTTGTGTTTCGAGGATCTAGCACATGTGTGATCTATTCTTGTTGGTTGAGTGATTTCTATCGTGTTCCCCTCGTGTTTCCCTCGTGTTTCCCCTCGTGTTCATCGCGTTCTTCGTAGGGATCCGCTCCTTTCGTGAAAGATCGGGCGATTAGGGTTCTACCCTACATCACCCAACAGTCCGGCCCATGTCACACAGGCCGGACGCCCGAGGACCCTTAATCTAGGACTCTCGCACCCACGATGCGGCAATATCTCCCACGTGTCGAGGCATGACTTAAGAGGCATAAACACATGGTGGTTTTGTCACAAGAGGGGTAATCTTCACACAATCCCATGTACTAAATAAGATAGGGATAAAGAGTTGCCTTACAATCGCCACTTCACACAAATGACAAGTTAAACATACATCAACCAGAGTAGAATCAAGGTCCGACTACGGAACCAAAATAAAAGAAGACAACCCCAAATGCTAGATCCACGATCGTCCCAACTGGGCTCCACTACTGATCATCAGGAAATGAAACATAGTAACAACCAAGGTTCTCGTCGAACTCCCACTTGAGTTCGGTAGCATCACCTGCACTGGTATCATCGGCACCTGCAACTGTTTGGAAGTATCCGTGAGTCACGAGGACTCAGCAATCTCACACCCACGAGATCAAGACTATTTAAGCTTATGGGTAGGATAGGGTAATGAGGTGGAGCTGCAGCAAGCGATAAGCAAATATGGTGGCTAACATTCGCAAGTAAGAGTAAGATGAGAAGCTACGCAATGGTCGTGCAGCTAGAAATGATCAATAAGTGATCTTGAAACTACTTACGTTCATACATAACCTGATGCGGAGCATCCTATGGACATCACCATTTCAAGAGTTCGTTTGGCAAGTGACACGTGCGACATCTACTTCACATACGCAAAGGTGAATCATCTCTGATAGAGGCGAGGGTCCCGATCTTTCGATGAGATGATAACTATCGATTTGGTGGAGACGACTTTGACGATCTGACTACAAATGTGCACGACGTTGCGCCTTAGCAATCGCTAAATGATAGAGGCGGAGGTGTCCCGTCTTTCGATGAGATGATGGATTTCGCTTTGGTGGAAGTCGACTTTGACGATCTGACTACGAACGTGCGAGGACGTCGCGCCTTAGCAATCGCTCAACCAACTCCGAGAGGTTATTGACCACGCCGGAGCACGATCAACCTGACCACGAGGGTCTGTTTCCTGCGAGCAAACGAAGAATAAGCAAGAAACTGAGATTGCAATCTGGATATTGCGAATATAAGATGAAAGCTTTATTGATCAAGGTGGGGTTCTGTGACGCCTTTGTCTGGTCGTTGAACACAAACGAAGTACGCGAAGTTGCAGCTATGGCGAACTTTTAATCTAAACAAAACCCAAAGTCTAAACGATGCCCTAAGGGCTGTATATATGGAGGAAGAGGGGGAAATTTCGTGGCCCTTGGTGGAGGGGTCCGAAATCAACCCTATCTCTTGTTTCCCCACACATACGGACTCTAAAAATAGCCTATACTTATGTATTTCGAAATTACATGGGCCTGGCCCAATAATAAGGTGACGCGGCACCTATAATAACCTCGGGACGAAATTTATGAAGTGGCATCTCGTATATTTCGTCCAAGGCTTCATGCGCCCATTATGGTGGCTTCAAAGTCCTGAAATCATCACTTGTAACTCTGTTCTTGTTCCCCTTGCGCATGCCATCATCTCCATGCTTGTTCTTGCTCCAATGTTCATCCTTCTCCAAGCTAGGCCCTTCAGTTGTAAGCAAAACAAATGTATCCAATTTAGGCAGCATCATATTCTCATGAACATTAGAATCATTACCAAGAAACGAAAGTACCTGATAATTTAGTTGGCGTGCGCGAGCTCTAGTAATTGGTCCCGTATATGTAGCAGCAGGGCCTGTGGGTGTAACACTGGTATTGATGTCCTCATCATCCTCCCCTTCTTGAAATGAAATCGTCCTCGACGGAAACTCATCTTCCTCACCCAAATAAGGCTTCAAATCTGCAATGTTAAAAGTGGGACTAACCCCAAAATCTGCAGGCAGCTCAAGTTTATATGCATTATCATTTATTTTCTCTAACACCTTAAAGGGACCATCAGCCCGTGGCATGAGCTTTGATTTGCGCAAATCAGGAAATCTATCCTTACGCAAATGTAACCAAACAAGATCTCCAGGTGCAAACACAACATGTTTTCTACCCTTATCTCCAGCAAGTTTATATTTGGCATTCATACGCTCAATGTTTTCCTTAGTTAACTCATGCATTTTTAAAATCAATTCAGCACGTTGTTTAGCATCAAAATTAACCTTCTCCGAAGATGGAAGAGGCAACAAATCAATAGGTGCACGAGGTAGGAAACCATACACAACTTCAAAAGGGCACATCTTAGTAGTAGAATGCAATGAACGATTATAAGCAAATTCAATATGAGGCAAGCATTCCTCCCACATTTTCTTATTACTCTTCAAAACAGCCCTAAGCATAGTAGACAATGTTCTATTGACTACTTCAGTTTGTCCATCAGTTTGGGGGTGACAAGTAGTACTAAAAGGCAGTTTAGTCCCCAACTTAGCCCATAAACATCTCCAAAAGTGGCTAAGAAATTTAGTATCACGATCTGAAACAATAGTATTTGGCACACCATGCAAGCGAATAATTTCACGAAAGAACAAATCAGCAACATTAACAGCATCATCGCTTTTATGACATGGTATAAAGTGTGCCATTTTCGAGAATCTATCCACGACAACAAATATGCTATCCCTCCCCTTCTTTGTTCGAGGTAAACCTAAAACAAAGTCCATAGATATATCCTCCCAAGGAACACTAGGTACAGGCAAAGGCATATATAAACCATGAGGATTGAGTCGTGACTTAGCTTTTTGACATGTAGTGCAGCGAGCAATAAAACGCTCAACATCCCGTCTCATCTTTGGCCAAAAGAAATGTGTAGCAAGTACGTCCTCCGTCTTCTTCACGCCAAAATGTCCCATTAATCCTCCTCCATGCGCCTCCTGCAACAACAAAAGACGAACGGAGCTAGCTGGAATGCATAGCTTGTTAGCACGAAACACAAATCCATCGTTAACAACAAACTTGTTCCACATTCTTCCTTGATAGAGGCAAAGGTGTCCCGTCTTTCGATGAGATGGTGGATTTCGCTTTGGTGGAAGTCGACTTTGACGATCCGACTACGAACGTGCGAGGACGTCGCGCCTTAGCAATCGCTAAACCAACTCCGAGAGGTTATTGACCACGCCGGAGCACGATCAACCTGACCACGAGGGTCTGTTTCCTGCGAGCAAACGAAGAACAAGCAAGAAACTAAGATTGCAATCTGGATATTGCGAATATAAGATGAAAGCTTTATTGATCAAGGTGGGGTTTTGTGACGCCTTTGTCTGGTCGTTGAACACAAACGAAGTACGCGAAGTTGCAGCTATGGCGAACTTTTAATCTAAACAAAACCCAAAGTCTAAACGATGCCCTAAGGGCTGTATATATGGAGGAAGAGGGGGGAATTTCGTGGCCCTTGGTGGAGGGGTCCGAAATCAACCCTATCTCTTGTTTCCCCACACATACGGACTCTAAAAATAGCCTATATTTATGTATTTCGAAATTACATGGGCCTGGCCCAATAATAAGGTGACGCAGCACCTAAAATAGCCTCGGGACGAAATTTATGAAGTGGCATCTTGTATATTTCGTCCAAGGCTTCATGCACCCATTATGGTGGCTTCAAAGTCCTGAAATCATCACTTGTAACTCCGTTCTTGTTTCCCTTGCGCATGCCATCATCTCCATGCTTGTTCTTGCTCCAATGTTCATCCTTCTCCAAGCTAGGCCCTTCATTTGTAAGCAAAACAAATGTATCCAATTTAGGCAGCATCATATTCTCATGAACATTAGAAACATTACCAAGAAACGAAAGTACCTGGTAATTTAGTTGGCGTGCACGAGCTCTAGTAATTGGTCCAGTATGTATAGCAGCAGGGGCTGTGGGTGTAACAATTCTATTGATGTCCTCATCATCCTCCCCTTCTTGAAATGAAGTCGTCCTCGACGGAAGTTCATCTTCCTCACCCAAATAAGGCTTCAAATCTGCAATGTTAAAAGTGGGACTAACCCCAAAATCTGCAGGAAGGGACCATCAGCACGTGGCATTAACTTTGATTTGCGCAAATCAGGAAATCTATCCTTACGCAAATGTAACCAAACAAGATCTCCAGGTGCAAACACAACATGTTTTCTACCCTTATCTCCAGCAAGTTTATATTTAGCATTCATGCGCTCAATGTTTTCCTTAGTTAACTCATGCATTTTTAAAATCAATTCAGCACGTTGTTTAGCATCAAAATTAACCTTCTCCGAAGATGGAAGAGGCAACAAATCAATAGGTGCACGAGGTAGAAAACCATACACAACTTCAAAAGGGCACATCTTAGTAGTAGAATGCAATGAACGATTATAAGCAAATTCAATATGAGGCAAGCATTCCTCCCACATTTTCTTATTATTCTTCAAAACAGCCCTAAGCATAGTAGACAACGTTCTATTGACTACTTCAGTTTGTCCATCAGTTTGGGGGTGACAAGTAGTACTAAAAGGCAGTTTAGTCCCCAACTTAGCCCATAAACATCTCCAAAAGTGGCTAAGAAATTTAGTATCACGATCTGAAACAATAGTATTTGGCACACCATGCAAGCGAATAATTTCACGAAAGAACAAATCAGCAACATTAACAGCATCATCGCTTTTATGACATGGTATAAAGTGTGCCATTTTCGAGAATCTATCCACGACAACAAATATGCTATCCCTCCCCTTCTTTGTTCGAGGTAAACCTAAAACAAAGTCCATAGATATATCCTCCCAAGGAACACTAGGTACAGGCAAAGGCATATATAAACCATGAGGATTGAGTCGTGACTTAGCTTTTTGACATGTAGTGCAGCGAGCAATAAAACGCTCAACATGCCGTCTCATCTTTGGCCAAAAGAAATGTGTAGCAAGTACGTCCTCCGTCTTCTTCACGCCAAAGTGTCCCATTAATCCTCCTCCATGCGCCTCCTGCAACAACAAAAGACGAACGGAGCTAGCTGGAATGCATAGCTTGTTAGCACGAAACACAAATCCATCGTTAACGACAAACTTGTTCCACATTCTTCCTTCTTTGCAATTCTGCATTACATCTTTAAAATCAGCATCATGCACATATTGATCTTTGATGGTCTCCAAACCAAAAATTTTAAGTCAAGTTGTGAAAGCATAGTATAGCGATGAGACAATGCATCAGCAATAACATTTTCTTTTCCCTTCTTGTGTTTAATGACATAAGGGAAAGTCTCAATGAATTCAACCCATTTAGCATGTCTACGATTCAGTTTAGCTTGACTTTTAATATGTTTCAAAGATTCATGATCAGAATGTATAACAAATTCTTTGGGCCATAAATAATGTTGCCATGTTTCTAAAGTCCGAACAAGAGCATATAATTCTTTATCATAAGTAGAATAATTCAGACTAGGCCCACTCAATTTTTCAGAAAAGTATGCAAAATTTTGCCATCTTGTAATAACACACCTCCTAATCCAATTCCACTAGCATCACATTCAAGCTCAAAAGTCTTATTAAAATCAGGAAGTTGGAGTAAAGGAGCATGTGTCAACTTATCTTTCAATACCGAGAAGGCTTCTTCCTGTGCGGTACCCCAAAGAAAAGGCACATCTTTCTTTGTAAGCTCATTGAGAGGTGCAGCAATGGAGCTGAAATCTCTCACAAAACGCCTATAGAATCCAGCGAGGCCAAGAAAACTCCTCGCGTGTGTGACCGTTTTGGGCTGCGGCCAACTCTCAATAGCTTCAATCTTGGCTTTATCAACTTCAATTCCCTGTGGAGTAACAACATAGCCAAGAAAAGATACTCGGTCGGTGCAAAAGGTGCACTTCCCAAGGTTACCAAACAAACGTGCATCACGTAAAGCAATAAAAACAGCACGTAAATGTTCCAAATGTTCTTCCAAAGATCTGCTATAAATCAATATGCCATCAAAGTAAACTACCACAAATCGTCCAATGAAAGCACGTAAAACTTCGTTCATTAATCTCATGAAAGTACTAGGTGCATTAGTTAACCCAAAAGGCATGACTAACCACTCATATAATCCAAACTTAGTTTTAAATGCTGTTTTCCATTCATCTCCCAATTTCATACGAATTTGATGGTAGCCACTACGCAAATCAACTTTGGAGAATATTGTAGAGCCACTCAATTCATCAAGCATATCATCTAGCCTAGGAATAGGATGACGATAACGAATAGTAATATTATTAATGCCTCTACAATCAACACACATACGTGATGTACCATCCTTTTTCGGCACTAGAATAATAGGAATAGCACAAGGACTAAGGGATTCGCGTATATAACCTTTGTCGAGAAGCTCTTGTACTTGACGCATAATCTCCTTCGTCTCCTCGGGATTGGTACGGTATGGTGCACGGTTTGGCAGTGAAGCACCGGGAATTAAGTCAATCTGATGCTCAATCCCTCGAATAGGCGGTAATCCCGGTGGCACGTCTTGTGGAAAGACGTCAGCGAACTCCTGCAAAATGTCAGTGACTGCAGGAGGCAAAGAGGAAGGCACGTCCTCGAATGAAAATAATGCCTCTTTGCACACAAAAGCATAGCAAACAGATTTGCTGAAATCTAGCTCATCAATATCAGATTTGGTGGCAAATAAACATGCACTTTTCAATTTAATTTCAAAAGCAACACTAGATGGTTTATTATTAGGCTTCATTTGTTGCTCAAATTCTTTTGCCACAATCTGATTTTCACTCTTATTCGTCTCCTGTTTTGCTTTATTAGCTCTATTAATATCATCTTTCAAAATGGAATCAGGAGTCATAGGAAGCAAAGTAATATTTTTATCCTTATGAACAAGAGTATAGTGATTGTTTCTACCATGGTGTACAGAATTTTTATCAAATTGCCATGGTCTACCAAGTAATAAGGAACATGCTTGCATAGGTACCACATCACAATCAACATAATCAGCATATGTAGAGATACTAAAATGCACACGAACAGCACGTGTTACCTTAACCTTGCCGCTGTTGTTGAACCATTGGATGTAGTAAGGATGTGGATGTGGTCTTGTGGTGAGAGAAAGCTTCTCCACCATCTCCATGCTAGCCAAGTTGTTGCAGCTCCCTCCGTCTATGATGACGCGCACAGAACGTTCCTTCACAACTCCCTTGGTATGGAACAAATTGTGCCTCTGATTTTGCTCAGCTTGTGTGACCTGCACACTCAAAACACGTTGAGCAATAAACATTCATACCTGTCAGCGTCTTCAGGAGCCATGTATTGCATCTCATGATCAGAATCATCTCCACCATGTTCTTCACGTGTAATAAGAGCCAAAGTCTCCTCATCATAGTCACTAGCGGACTCATATCCACCATCCGCGGTAGCAATCATCACACGCGGAGATTTGCATTCTCTCGCATAATGACCTCCTCCCTTACAACGACGACAAATAATATCACTTGTGTGCCCTGTTGATGCCATGGAAGAAGAAGAACTCCGTGCAGGCCCAGCAGGTGCGCTCTTGGCAGATAATGGTGGTTGTGCCTGTTTTCTTGTATCACGGCTGGAGGAGGCACCTAATTGAGGTGCTGGTGCAGTTGAAGTAGAAGATGCACGCGGTGTCCATGATGAAGGTCGGCCTGCAGAAAAGTTAGTTCGCGCCAATGCTTGTCGATCCTGCACTTCACGTTCAGCTTTACAAGCAAGATGGAATAAACGAGTGATATTAGTATACTCCTTATAGTCTAGAATGGTCTGAATCTCTCTATTTAATCCACCCAGAAAACGTGCAAGCATAGCTTCATTCTCCTCAACAATACCACATCTAATCATGCCAGTTTGTAATTCCTGATAATATTCTTCTACAGAATTTTTTCCTTGTCTTAAGCGCTGTAATTTTTGAAGCAATTCACGTTGATAATATGGTGGAACCCAACGAGTACGCATAGCAGTTTTCAAAGCAGCCCAAGTAGTTGGAATAGGATATAATCTACAATGTTCAGACCACCATACACATGCAAAACTAGTGAAAGCACAAACAGCAGCATCAACCCGTCTCTCCTCACGATATTGTAAACATGTAAATCGTTGTTCAGTTTCTAACTCCCAAGTAAGATATATATCAGGAACATATCTACCCTCAAATGGTGGAATATTCAATTTCAGTTTAGGAATATGGACATCATCTCGTACCTGAGGTGGTGGTGCAGGCCTACCATTACGAATATATACCTGAGGTCGACCTGCTGGTGGTGGTGCAGGTGGCTGCACGTAGTGCTGATTTTGATCAACCTCATCCTCATAATCTCCCACATAATCATCCTCCTCCGCATCAGCAGCAGGAGCCACAGAAGTATCAACAGCAGCACCAACAGTTTGGCCAAACGCAAGAGGAACACGGCTCGCTCGGCGAAGGTCTGTTTCGCGACGTGGAGGTAGTCGTTGTTGTTGTTGTTGGAGAGGTGCGTTATGATAGAGGCAGAGGTGTCCCGTCTTTCGATGAGATGGTGGATTTCGCTTTGGTGGAAGTCGACTTTGACGATCCGACTACGAACGTGCGAGGACGTCGCGCCTTAGCAATCGCTAAACCAACTCCGAGAGGTTATTGACCACGCCGGAGCACGATCAACCTGACCACGAGGGTCTGTTTCCTGCGAGCAAACGAAGAACAAGCAAGAAACTGAGATTGCAATCTGGATATTGCGAATATAAGATGAAAGCTTTATTGATCAAGGTGGGGTTCTGTGACGCCTTTGTCTGGTCGTTGAACACAAACGAAGTACGCGAAGTTGCAGCTATGGCGAACTTTTAATCTAAACAAAACCCAAAGTCTAAACGATGCCCTAAGGGTTGTATATATGGAGGAAGAGGGGGGAATTTCGTGGCCCTTGGTGGAGGGGTCCGAAATCAACCCTATCTCTTGTTTCCCCACACATACAGACTCTAAAAATAGCCTATACTTATGTATTTCGAAATTACATGGGCCTGGCCCAATAATAAGGTGACGCAGCACCTAAAATAGCCTCGGGACGAAATTTATGAAGTGGCATCTTGTATATTTCGTCCAAGGCTTCATGCACCCATTATGGTGGCTTCAAAGTCCTGAAATCATCACTTGTAACTCCGTTCTTGTTCCCCTTGCGCATGCCATCATCTCCATGCTTGTTCTTGCTCCAATGTTCATCCTTCTCCAAGCTAGGCCCTTCATTTGTAAGCAAAACAAATGTATCCAATTTAGGCAGCATCATATTCTCATGAACATTAGAATCATTACCAAGAAACGAAAGTACCTGGTAATTTAGTTGGCGTGCACGAGCTCTAGTAATTGGTCCAGTATGTATAGCAGCAGGGGCTGTGGGTGTAACAATTGTATTGATGTCCTCATCAGGGATTCGCGTATATAACCTTTGTCGAGAAGCTCTTGTACTTGACGCATAATCTCCTTAGTCTCCTCTGGATTGGTACGGTATGGTGCACGGTTTGGCAGTGAAGCACCGGGAATTAAGTCAATCTGATGCTCAATCCCTCGAATAGGCGGTAATCCCGGTGGCACGTCTTGTGGAAAAACGTCAGCGAACTCCTGCAAAATGTTAGTGACAGCAGGAGGCAAAGAGGAAGGCACGTCCTCGAATGAAAATAATGCCTCTTTGCACACAAAAGCATAGCAAACAGATTTGCTGAAATCTAGCTCATCAATATCAGATTTGGTGGCAAATAAACATGCACTTTTCAATTTAATTTCAGAAGCAACACTAGATGGTTTATTATTAGGCTTCATTTGTTACTCAAATTCTTTTGCCACAATCTGATTTTCACTCTTATTCGTCTCCTGTTTTGCTTTATTAGCTCTATTAATATCATCTTTCAAAATGGAATCAGGAGTCATAGGAAGCAAAGTAATATTTTTATCCTTATGAACAAGAGTATAGTGATTGTTTCTACCATGGTGTACAGAATTTTTATCAAATTGCCATGGTCTACCAAGTAATAAGGAACATGCTTGCATAGGTACCACATCACAATCAACATAATCAGCATATGTAGAGATACTAAAATGCACACGAACAGTACGTGTTACCTTAACCTTGCCGCTGTTGTTGAACCATTGGATGTAGTAAGGATGTGGATGTGGTCTTGTGGTGAGAGAAAGCTTCTCCACCATCTCCATGCTAGCCAAGTTGTTGCAGCCCCCTCCGTCTATTATGACGCGCACAGAACGTTCCTTCACAACTCCCTTGGTATGGAACAAATTGTGCCTCTGATTTTGCTCAGCTTGTGTGACCTGCACACTCAAAACACGTTGAGCAACTAAACATTCATACCTGTCAGCGTCTTCAGGAGCCATGTTGATGAGGACATCAATATAATTGTTACACCCACAGCCCCTGCTGCTATACATACTGGACCAATTACTAGAGCTCGTGCACGCCAACTAAATTACCAGGTACTTTCGTTTCTTGGTAATGATTCTAATATTCATGAGAATATGATGCTGCCTAAATTGGATACATTTGTTTTGCTTACAAATGAAGGGCCTAGCTTGGAGAAGGATGAACATTGGAGCAAGAACAAGCATGGAGATGATGGCATGCGCAAGGGGAACAAGAACGGAGTTACAAGTGATGATTTCAGGACTTTGAAGCCACCATAATGGGTGCATGAAGCCTTGGACGAAATATACAAGATGCCACTTCATAAATTTCGTCCTGAGGCTATTTTAGGTGCTGCGTCACCTTATTATTGGGCCAGGCCCATGTAATTTCGAAATACATAAGTATAGGCTATTTTTAGAGTCCGTATGTGTGGGGAAACAAGAGATAGGGTTGATTTCGGACTCCTCCACCAAGGGCCACGAAATTCCCCCCTCTTCCTCCATATATACAGCCCTTAGGGCATCGTTTAGACTTTGGGTTTTGTTTAGATTAAAAGTTCGCCATAGCTGCAACTTCGCGTACTTCGTTTGTGTTCAACGACCAGACAAAGGCGTCATAGAACCCCACCTTGATCAATAAAGCTTTCATCTTATATTCGCAATATCCAGATTGCAATCTTAGTTTCTTGCTTGTTCTTCGTTTGCTCGCAGGAAACAGACCCTCGTGGTCAGGTTGATCGTGCTCCGGCGTGGTCAATAACCTCTCGGAGTTGGTTTAGCGATTGCTAAGGCGCGACGTCCTCGCACGTTCGTAGTCGGATCGTCAAAGTCGACTTCCACCAAAGCGATATCCATCATCTCATCGAAAGACGGGACACCTTTGCCTCTATCAAAGATGGAATAAACGAGTGATATTAGTATACTCCTTATAGTCTAGAATGGTCTGAATCTCTCTATTTAATCCACCCAGAAAACGTGCAAGCATAGCTTCATTCTCCTCAACAATACCACATCTAATCATGCCAGTTTGTAATTCCTGATAATATTCTTCTACAGAATTTTTTCCTTGTCTTAAGCGCTGTAATTTTTGAAGCAATTCACGTTGATAATATGGTGGAACCCAACGAGTACGCATAGCAGTTTTCAAAGCAGCCCAAGTAGCGGGAATAGGATATAATCTACAATGTTCAGACCACCATACACATGCAAAACTAGTGAAAGCACAAACAGCAGCAGCAACCCGTCTCTCCTCGGGATATTGTAAACATGTAAAACGTTGTTCAGTTTCTAACTCCCAAGTAAGATATATATCAGGAACATATCTACCCTCAAATGGTGGAATATTCAATTTCAGTTTAGGAATATGGACATCATCTCGTACCTGAGGTGGTGGTGCGGGCCTACCATTACGAATATATACCTGAGGTCGACCTGGTGGTGGTGGTGCTGGTGGCTGCACGTAGTTCGGATTTTGATCAACCTCATCCTCATAATCTCCCACATAATCATCCTCCTCCTGGGTACCAGCAGCAGCAGTAGCAGGAGCCAAAGAAGCACCAACAGTAGTAGCAGCGGCACCAGAATGTTGTCCTGGCTCAATAGGAACACGCTGTGCTCGTCCATACTGATTCGGAAGGGGGCGTAGTTGTTGTTGTTGCAGAGGTGCGACAGGTGCAGCCGATGGTGGAAGACGCGCAAGCAGTTCATTAAATCTGTTACCGAGCTTTGTTTCGAACGTCTTCTCAAGGCCAGTAATCTTCTCCATGGCCTCTTCAAAATTATTCAGCACATCTTGCACCTGTTCAGTCATCATGTGCTGAAACTTATCATGAAGCTCCTTGTTCGATAAATTCTCCCAGTCAATCTCGTCGGCTTGTGATCCTGGCATGGTTAGCAGCAATAGAAACACACAAGAATATGATCCTACAGACTACGAACAAGTGGTGGTGGTGGGTGTCACAAATCCGTCAAGCAAACCTCAAATTCTTACCAATTCTTACCCAGCAGAAGGTGGTGATCGGCAACCGTTGTAGTCAAAACTCTCAAAGCTTGGATAGAGCGATTACCAGGGAGAGTCAAACGCACGACGTAGATGTATGTGGAGCTGGGACGGTACTGTGCTGGTCCTAGGCTAGACTGTGCTAGAGACGCGAGCCTAGAACACCAACAAAATCACGGCGCGGCACGTAAACAAGGGAAAAGCACACTCTGAATTATTTTTTCGCTCTTTTTTTTGCGCTCTTTTTTTTTGCGCTGCTTTTTTTTTGCGAAAAATCACTATAATGGCGAGTGTCTCAAAACTCTTCCTAGCTCAAACGGACAGGATGGGCACGAAATTTTTTCGACCAATTTTTTTTTTCGACTGCCCGGACCCAAAAACTGGAAACGGGTCAAAAAAAACTTCCTATAATGGCACCTGTCTCAAAACACTCAGAAACACCTAAAAATAGGATAGCCAGAAATTTTTTCGAAAAATGCGTTTTCGAAAATTTTTGGGCCTAAACAGAGCGTGGCTACCCGATTTTTTTTTCCGAAACCTACTCCGGCAAGGAAACACGAACCGGAATCTAGATGGATCTCGAAAACAAACCTAATATGCAAGGAACTCGGATTGGTGGTGGATATATGGTGGTGGTATATGGCAGCGGTGGTAGTATATGGATATGGATCGGTGGTGGTATATGGACACGGATTGGTGGTGGTATATGGATACGGATTCGGTGCAGTGGTGGTAGATGGCAGGGGCGATGATGATGGTGCGGCGGCGGCGTGACAACTTATGACCAGAACTCGAAACTCTAAAAGACTAGACTCTAAGACCAGCAACTAGACACGACGATGCAACCGCAAATTCAACAAAGCAAAACCCTAAAAAGATTATGCAAAGGCTCAGATTGGTTCGGATATGATGAACTAACCCTAATTTTTTTGTGTGGCTTTTTCGTGGACTGTAGGTATGGAGAACAGACTCGATCTAAACTACGAAAAACTGTAAAATCTCACCGAGCAACCTGGAAATCTGATACCACTTGATAGAGGCGGAGGTGTCCCGTCTTTCGATGAGATGGTGGATTTCGCTTTGGTGGAAGTCGACTTTGACGATCCGACTACGAACGTGTGAGGACGTCGCGCCTTAGCAATCGCTAAACCAACTCTGAGAGGTTATTGACCACGCCGGAGCACGATCAACCTGTCCACGAGGGTCTGTTTCCTGCGAGCAAACGAAGAACAAGCAAGAAACTAAGATTGCAATCTGGATATTGCGAATATAAGATGAAAGCTTTATTGATCAAGGTGGAGTTCTGTGACGCCTTTGTCTGGTCGTTGAACACAAACGAAGTACGCGAAGTTGCAGCTATGGCGAACTTTTAATCTAAACAAAACCCAAAGTCTAACCGATGCCCTAAGGGCTTTATATATGGAGGAAGAGGGGGGAATTTCGTGGCCCTTGTTGGAGGGGTCCGAAATCAACCCTATCTCTTGTTTCCCCACACATACGGACTATAAAAATAGCCTATACTTATGTATTTCGAAATTACATGGGCCTGGCCCAATAATAAGGTGGCGCAACACCTAAAATAGCCTCGGGACGAAATTTATGAAGTGGCATCTTGTATATTTCGTCCAAGGCTTCATGCACCCATTATGGTGGCTTCAAAGTCCTGAAATCATCACTTGTAACTCCGTTCTTGTTCCCCTTGCGCATGCCATCATCTCCATGCTTGTTCTTGCTCCAATGTTCATCCTTCTCCAAGCTAGGCCCTTCATTTGTAAGCAAAACAAATGTATCCAATTTAGGCAGCATCATATTCTCATGAACATTAGAATCATTATCAAGAAACGAAAGTACCTGGTAATTTAGTTGGCGTGCGCGAGCTCTAGTAATTGGTCCAGTATGTATAGCAGCAGGGCCTGTGGGTGTAACAATGGTATTGATGTCCTCGTCACTAAACCAATCTCCTGAGGTTACTGACGATGCTGGAAGCATGATCAGCCTGACCACGAAGGTCTATTCCTGCAAGCAATCGAAGAACGAGCAAGAATATGATAAAGCAATCTAAATATTGCGAATATATGAAGTATTGATAATGGTGGGGATCCGTAAGCGGTCTTGGTCTGGTCGTCGGACACAAACGAAGTACACGAAGTTGCAATGGCTAACTGTTAACTAAACAAATCCCCCGGAAAAAGCTCCTAGATGGATCTACTTATACAGGAGCAAGGGGTGGCGGCCAAGGAGGTGGGATGACGTCCCAAGGCAGCCTAAAACTAACCCTAGGTCGTACAAGGCTCATGGGCCCAAGTGGAGGTGATGCAACACCTTTGGGCTTGTAGTTTGACTCGGATTCTTCTGCAACGTCAGATTGTTTCGTCCGTAACTCAACACTCCGGACGAATTTGAAGGTGAATCCAATTGGGATGGAAAGAGCACCAAATCTAGTTTCCAACAAAAAAAAGAATCACCCAATTCGGAGTCCGTATGAAAAAATTGTTGGCGTTTTGAGTCAGGTATGTCTGTGCAGTCCGAATCTGAATCCAGAACGTGAGAGACTTGGACTCTATCTTCTCTTGGCCCAAAAGTGACGTGAGATGACTTTTTGAACACAACCTAAACATCTCCTTTTCCCTTATCTTCATATGTGGATTGTACAAATGTCCCATACACCTGCAATTAGACAAAACACAAAAGTGTGTGAAGTATTTTTGTTCTGGATAACATAAATAGACTATTGAATAGTTTGCATTAGAAATCACCTGACAAATATGCATGTATGCAATATTTTTGGTCGTATCCAAGGTAGTCATGTCCTCATCATCCTCCCCTTTTTGAAAACAAAGCCGTCCTCGGCATTGCTTAATCTGAAATGTGGCTAACAAAAGAGACAAGGTGTACATGTTGTATATGTATATGTCATCCATTTTAACTTCCCTTGATTTTTGCACATATGTCACATGTATACATGAGTAACTTTCATTGTTCATAAAATCTAAAGCCAAAAAATTATCACAAGAAGTAGAAGGCATGAAAATATTGCAACTCAGTTTGCACATATAAGTGAAGCTCTTATTCACTTCAAAAGATTGGCAATGTTCATCATTAAACCATCCTAACTTCGATGAATAAACCTTACTTGCATCAAATTTACATGCTACAACATGCTTAAATAAGCAAACATGCAATAAGTCATTGGACACAGAATCATCATCAAGATTAGAGGTCATATCAACATGATTAAACATTGGTTCTTTTGCATCAACAGTTAATTCAATGGGTGCACTCAAAATTGTTGATATTTCAGTTGTTTGATCACATGATGCATTCATGACAGTAACAAGAGTCTCTAAAATAGGTGGTGTGCTCAAATCAACAGGTAACTCAACACATGATGCATTCAAGTTAACTAGGCATGCTTCATTCTCATGTGAAGTTATATCATCAAGACCTTTACTGTTACCTCGCAGAGATGTAGCTGATGTAGGTATGGACGTTGACTATGTACCATACTCTTGAGATGGGGCTGCTCTAGTAGGTGCAATAGTGGAGTAACCAACCGACGGTGGTGAGCATGAACTGGAATAGTAGTTGTTGTAGTCACCCAATGCATCCTCCTGTATTTGTCTCTCAAAGGTACAAGCACGAACATACATACCAGTAATGCAATGAGGAATATACTGAAATCTTGCCTGAATATCATGGTTCAAACCACCAAAAAATCTATTCATTGTATCATCCTCAGATTCTTCTATGTCACAATGATGCATATAAGATTTGAACTCTTGGTAGTAACCATGAACACTGTTACTGCCTTGTTTTAATTGCTCCAATTTGCGACGCAATTCACGACGATAGTAAGGAGGAAAAAATTGTTGTCTCATTACAGCTTTCAAAACTTTCCAAGCTGTGGGTTGGTTATCAATGTTTTTCTTACAATGTACACTCCATCAAACAGAAGCAAAACCAGTAAATGCTCTAATGGTAGCTCGTACTCTCTCAAGTTCATAAAAATCATGGTGACTAAAAACTTGTTCTACTTCAAGCTCCCAAGCTAGATAAATAGCAGGATTAAATCTACCCTTAAATGATGGTAAAGAGATAACCTGACCATATGCTTGTGTGTGTTGTCCCAACTCTCGGGATGGTGAAGATGTGTCCGTCATCCAAGAACTTCTATCTCTGGAACCTGTCATGATTAGTAGAAACAAGAACCAAAATTCGAGAATAATGTTCCTATGAACTACTAGGATGTGGTTGTAAAGTGCTCACAGTAAAGCAAATATCAATATCTTACAAGTTCTTACCATGCGGCAGGTGGTGACAGGCAACCAGCGGTGTCAAATAACTCCGAAGATGGTGTAAAACGATTGCCAGGGGAACGTACGTATACACGGTGCAGAAATATGTGGAGCTGGGTTGGCTATATATGGTAGCAAAAGATTAGCAATAATCAATTCAGAGATGCAATGTTGAATAAACGCTCAACGACGGTACTGTGCTGGTCCTAGGCTAGACCAAACTAGAGACGCAAGCCTAGAACACTAATGAGGTCACGTCATAGCACAACTAGCATCAATAAAGGATATGAAGTAGCTCTGGACAGTAAGATATAAGTGAAGATCACAATAGCAGTAGACCTATTTAGAATTTGATGTTGAGGTGCCAAATACTGAACTAGCTTCTGCAACTATTTAGATGCGGCTCGTCGCTAGCTTTCATTTGAGTACTCGCGGAGCCAAAACAGACTTCATATGAGGAAGTTATGCCTGTTTTACTGCATAGTGCACAAAACAGATTCCAATCCGAATTCAACTACGAGATTGAGTCTAGATAGATCCGAATTTTGTTTTTTTTTCTCCTCTCTTTTTTTCTCACACTTTTTTTTCTTTTCCTTTCTTTTTTTTTCTCTGACTTTTTTTTTAACTTTTTTTCTCTCGTTTTTTTTCTCTATCTTTTTTTCTCTCTCCCTCTTTCCAAAACAAACTAGATAAGATGTAGATTGGATCAAGCAAAGATGGGAATGGTCTCAACTATGATTATGACAATGAACGGTGGGTAGCACGTGAAGGAAATTGATGGATGGGTGGTGGACAGCGGAAGGGATAACGATGCAGCGGCGACGTGACTAATGTGAACAGAACTCGAAACTCTAAACGACCTAGACACTAAGACTAGCAACTCGACACGATGATGCAACCGATAATTCAACTATGCAAGCAATGAAAAGAAAATTGCAAAGGCTCAGACTGGCTTGGACAAAGGATGAATAGATCTAACTCTTTTTTGTGGATTTTTCTTGGACAATAGGTAAGAAAATAAATCTAATCTAGGAAAACTGGAAATTCTCACCGAGCAACCTGAAAACTGATACCACTTGATAGACGCGAGGGTCCCGATCTTTCGATGAGATGATAACTATCGATTTGGTGGAGACGACTTTGACGATCTGACTACAAACGTGCACGACGCCGCGCCTTAGCAATCGCTAAACCAATCTCCTGAGGTTACTGACGATGCTGGAAGCATGATCAGCCTGACCACGAAGGTCTATTCCTGCAAGCAATTGAAGAACGAGCAAGAATATGATAAAGCAATCTAAATATTGCAAATATATATGAAGTATTGATAATGGTGGGGATCCGTAAGCGGTCTTGGTCTGGTCGTTGGACATAAACAAAGTACACAAAGTTGCAATGGCTAACTTTTAACTAAACAAATCCCCCGGAAAAAGCTACTAGATGGATCTACTTATATAGGAGCAAGGGGTGGCGGCCAAGGAGGTGGGATGACGTCCCAAGGCAGCCTAAAACTAACCCTAGGTCGTACAAGGCTCATGGGCCCAAGTGGAGGTGATGCAACACCTTTGGGCTTGTAGTTTGACTCGGATTCTGCTGCAACATCAGATTGTTTCATCCGTAACTCAACGCTCCGGACGAATTTGAAGGTGAGTACAATTGGGATGGAAAGAGCACGAAATCTAGTTTCCAACAAAAAAAGAATCACCCAATTCGGAGTCCGTATGAAAAAGTTGTTGGTGTTTTGACTCAGGTATGTCTGTGCAGTCCGTATCTGAATCCAGAACCTGAGAGACTTGGACTCTATCTTCTCTTGGCCCAAAAGTGACGTGAAAGGACTTTTTGAACACAACCTAAACATCTCCTTTTCCCTTATCTTCATATGTGGATTGTACAAATGTCCCATACACCTGCAATTAGACAAAACACAAAAGTGTGTGAAGTATTTTTGTTCTGGATAACATAAATAGACTATTGAATAGTTTGCATTAGAAATCACCTGACAAATATGCATGTATGCAATATTTTTGGTCGTATCCAAGGTAGTCATGTCCTCATCAATCTCCTTTACACGTGCGCACTTGACCCCTTCGAGGATGGTATACTACTTGACACTTCTCCCGTGTGCATGCATAGGTATTGTTGGAGCTTCACGGATGTCGAGGAGGAGTGCGAGCGCCAAGGAACAACTACACCATCCGCGAGGGAAGCCTGGAAGCAATGACAGAAGAAGACGGAGCTGCTGAAGCTACAGCGGCCGGACATCCGGGCCAGAGGCCGGACATCCGGCGCCTGTGCAGCCGCCCAACAGCTGCACCAACGGTCGGCCGAAGAAGCTTCAGTGGCCGGACATCCGGCGCCAGCCCCGGACATCCGGCACCCCTCCCAGAAACCCGGCGCGCCGCACCAGAACCTACAGAAACCTGCACCGCCAGCCCGGACATCTAGCCCCCTAGCCCGGACATCCGGCCTCCCTCGAAGCCCCGGACAACGGCCCAATGCCCGGACATCCGGCTCCCCCTGTTTGCGCACAGTAAAGGGCCGAAGCCCATGTACCTCTTCGCCCCCCTAGACTATATATACTCCATCCCCTTCCTCTTTCTAGGGTTAGCAAAGGATTAGCTCATGATGTAGGGTAGAACCCTAATCGCCCGATCTTTCACGAAAGGAGCGGATCCGGCGAAGAACACGAGGAACACGAGGGGAAAACGAGGGAAATCACGAGGGGAAACACAAGAGAATCACTCAACCAACAAGAAATAATCACACATGTGCTAGATCCTCGATTACATAAAGTAAGATACACGATCCACAATCAACTAGGGACGATACACGGTAACTGGTCTTCTCCGTGAGGAGGTCTTGAAGTTCTTCTCCAAAAGGAGGTCTTGAATCCAAAGGGATCTTCTCCGTAGAGGCCGCGGTCTCTCTCGTGGAGTAGATCCGATGTGGATGAGCAATGCTCTATCTCTAAAATGAGCTAAACCAATGCTAACCCTAACTAGGAGGAGGTGGGGAAGTATATATAGTGCTAGCCCACGAAGGGGTAAGTGAGAGGGGGATACATGGGCCCTTGGCCCGACCTCTGCGCACAGGCAGGTGCCGGATGTCCGGGCTGGGGGACGGATGTCCGGCGGCTCACGAAGAGCTGGATGTCCGGGCTGGAGTTGTCCGATTCTTCCGCTCTCTGGTTGGAGGGTGCCGGATTTTCGGGGGCGAAGCCGGATGTCCGGGACTTGGCGAGGCGCTGGATGTCCAGGGTTGACGTCGGATGTCCGGGTCCTGTAGCACTTGGCAGTTGGGAGGCTGTTGATGTAGGGGTCGTCTCCAGCGGCCGGATGTCCGGGTCCTGGAGCTGTATCCGTCTTCTTTCGTTGTCGCTTCCGCGCACGCTTGGCCTTGGTCATTGGGTTCTCCATGGTCTCCTCGGGTGTACCTTGGTATGCACAAGGTCCGCGCTTGAAGTAGCATCCATGTCATACATGCGGAAAGGGAAGATTCGGGAAGGAGCGAGTTCACCTTAGGCCCAAAGGTGTATGCTTGAGTGTACATGGGGATGATCGTAGGATGCTCCGCATCATCTCCCCTCCCTTCGGAAAGATCCAATCTCGGATCGTGATCCTCATCACGATGGAAACGTTGTCGTGGACGGACTTGTAGTTGGACGAAGTGGAAGACATGGTGCAATCCAAGTACTCTAAGGTGTCTCCGAAGTGGTACACATGCAAAAAGAGCAAACACAAATGACACTCGGAAATACAATGGTTAGCGCACACAAAGTGTCCATCATGTAAGAATGAGTCCGTGCGACAAGATTGAGCATGACAAGGTGCATGAAGCCTATCCAAAAGATATGGAATGGTATGCAAAGCATTCATGGGAGCAAAAACATTCATTATGCACACAAATGTGTTGTGAATATGATCAATGCAACCACGGTGCAAAATGATGTCATAGTGAGACGGTTTATCAATAGCATGAATATGGTAATGGATGCTCAATGTGATGTGATCATGCAATTGATGGTAGGCAATAAGATCATGATCTTTGAATATGCCATCAAGGTATATCACAACAAATTTGCTAATGAAATGCACAAGCTCATATATCATGGATGACATAGAAAGACAAGATGCAACAAGGCAATCGTAATATGTGTCAATCCATGCATAAGATGCAAATTTGTCATGTGTATGATATGTCCATCGAGCATGACATGTGTGGGCACAATCAACAAGTATGGAGGTGTTGGTGTACCAATGCTCAATGTCGTGACGTGAGTGGAGGTTCGAAGGTGCTTCCAATAAGTCCGAGCGCTCCTCAACTAGAAGGTCCATAAAGCCAATCTCCCATGTAGCTCCTCCATAAGCGAGATGTAACATGTAGACAACAAGAAGGAGACAACAATGAAAGAGTGACCCATCCAATATGCGTAATTGAGGATGGCTCAAAGGGAAGGAGTTCACCTTTAGGAGATTCTCGCAAATGTTGGTGTTGCACATCGTGTATGCCTTCACATGACCAAATTGTCTCATGACGGTATCACCTTGTGAATCCTTCAAAATGAAAGAACATAACAAACACTCGGAAAAACAAATGAGGTTAGCGGAAGTGCAAAACCTATCATTCATGTGGTAAGATACCCAACAAGTGTATGCATCATGCTCATCATAAGAAAGGACAAGGGATCATTTCATAGTATGGAGGCATATTGATAGAGGCGGAGGTGTCCCGTCTTTCGATGAGATGGTGGATTTCGCTTTGGTGGAAGTCGACTTTGACGATCCGACTACGAACGTGCGAGGACGTCGCGCCTTAGCAATCGCTAAACCAACTCCGAGAGGTTATTGACCACGCCGGAGCACGATCAACCTGTCCACGAGGGTCTGTTTCCTGCGAGCAAACGAAGAACAGGCAAGAAACTAAGATTGCAATCTGGATATTGCGAATATAAGATAAAGCTTTATTGATCAAGGTGGAGTTCTGTGACGCCTTTGTCTGGTCGTTGAACACAAACGAAGTACGCGAAGTTGCAGCTATGGCGAACTTTTAATCTAAACAAAACCCAAAGTCTAAACGATGCCCTAAGGGCTGTATATATGGAGGAAGAGGGGGGAATTTCGTGGCCCTTGGTGGAGGGGTCCGAAATCAACCCTATCTCTTGTTTCCCCACACATACGGACTCTAAAAATAGCCTATACTTATGTATTTCGAAATTACATGGGCCTGGCCCAATAATAAGGTGACGCAGCACCTAAAATAGCCTCGGGACGAAATTTATGAAGTGGCATCTTGTATATTTCGTCCAAGGCTTCATGCACCCATTATGGTGGCTTCAAAGTCCTGAAATCATCACTTGTAACTCCGTTCTTGTTCCCCTTGCGCATGCCATCATCTCCATGCTTGTTCTTGCTCCAATGTTCATCCTTCTCCATGCTAGGCCCTTCATTTGTAAGCAAAACTAATGTATCCAATTTAGGCAGCATCATATTCTCATGAACATTAGAATCATTACCAAGAAACAAAAGTACCTGGTAATTTAGTTGGCGTGCATGAGCTCTAGTAATTGGTCCAGTATGTATAGCAGCAGGGGCTGTGGGTGTAACAATTGTATTGATGTCCTCATCATCCTCCCCTTCTTGAAATGAAGTCGTCCTCGACAGAAGTTCATCTTCCTCACCCAAATAAGGCTTCAAATCTGCAATGTTAAAAGTGGGACTAACCCCAAAATCTGCAGGCAGCTCAAGTTTATATGCATTATCATTTATTTTCTCTAACACCTTAAAGGGACCATCAGCACGTGGCATTAACTTTGATTTGCGCAAATCAGGAAATCTATCCTTACGCAAATGTAACCAAACAAGATCTCCAGGTGCAAACACAACATGTTTTCTACCCTTATCTCCAGCAAGTTTATATTTAGCATTCATACGCTCAATGTTTTCCTTAGTTAACTCATGCATTTTTAAAATCAATTCAGCACGTTGTTTAGCATCAAAATTAACCTTCTCCGAAGATGGCAGAGGCAACAAATCAATAGGTGCACGAGGTAGGAAACCATACACAACTTCAAAAGGGCACATCTTAGTAGTAGAATGCAATGAACGATTATAAGCAAATTCAATATGAGGCAAGCATTCCTCCCACATTTTCTTATTATTCTTCAAAACAGCCCTAAGCATAGTAGACAACGTTCTATTGACTACTTCAGTTTGTCCATCAGTTTGGGGGTGACAAGTAGTACTAAAAAGCAGTTTAGTCCCCAACTTAGCCCATAAACATCTCCAAAAGTGGCTAAGAAATTTAGTATCACGATCTGAAACAATAGTATTTGGCACACCATGCAAGCGAATAATTTCACGAAAGAACAAATCAGCAACATTAACAGCATCATCGCTTTTATGACATGGTATAAAGTGTGCCATTTTCGAGAATCTATCCACGACAACAAATATGCTATCCCTCCCCTTCTTTGTTCGAGGTAAACCTAAAACAAAGTCCATAGATATATCCTCCCAAGGAACACTAGGTACAGGCAAAGGCATATATAAACCATGAGGATTGAGTCGTGACTTAGCTTTTTGACATGTAGTGCATCGAGCAATAAAACGCTCAACATCCCGTCTCATCTTTGGCCAAAAGAAATGTGTAGCAAGTACGTTGATGAGGACATCAATACAATTGTTACACCCACAGCCCCTGCTGCTATACATACTGGACCAATTACTAGAGCTCGTGCACGCCAACTAAATTACCAGGTACTTTCGTTTCTTGGTAATGATTTTAATGTTCATGAGAATATGACGCTGCCTAAATTGGATACATTTGTTTTGCTTACAAATGAAGGGCCTAGCTTGGAGAAGGATGAACATTGGAGCAAGAACAAGCATGGAGATGATGGCATGCTCAAGGAGAACAAGAACGGAGTTACAAGTGATGATTTCAGGACTTTGAAGCCACCATAATGGGTGCATGAAGCCTTGGACGAAATATACAAGATGCCACTTTATAAATTTCGTCCCGAGGCTATTTTAGGTGCTGCGTCACCTTATTATTGGGCCAGGCCCATGTAATTTCGAAATACATAATTATAGGCTATTTTTAGAGTCCGTATGTGTGGGGAAACAAGAGATAGGGTTGATTTCGGACCCCTCCACCAAGGGCCACGAAATTCCCCCCCTCTTCCTCCATATATACAGCCCTTAGGGCATCGTTTAGACTTTGGGTTTTGTTTAGATTAAAAGTTCGCCATAGCTGCAACTTCGCGTACTTCGTTTGTGTTCAACGACCAGACAAAGGCGTCACAGAACCCCACCTTGATCAATAAAGCTTTCATCTTATATTCGCAATATCCAGATTGCAATCTCAGTTTCTTGCTTGTTCTTCGTTTGCTCGCAGGAAACAGACCCTCGTGGTCAGGTTGATCGTGCTCCGGCGTGGTCAATAACCTCTCGGAGTTGGTTTAGCGATTGCTAAGGCGCGACGTCCTCGCACGTTCGTAGTCGAATCGTCAAAGTCGACTTCCACCAAAGCGAAATCCATCATCTCATCGAAAGACGGGACACCTCCGCCTCTATCAATTGCTGACCCTTTTTGCTACCATACTATAAGCCTTCCCAGCTCCACATACATCTACGTCGTGTGTTTGACTCTCCCTGGTAATCGCTCTATCCAAGTTTTGAGAGTTTTTGACTACAACGGTTGCCGATCACCGCCTGCTGCTGGGTAAGAACTGGTAAGAATTTGAGATTTGCTTGACGGATTTGTGATACACCACCACCACTTCTTAGTAGTCTGTAGGATCATATTCTTGTGTGTTTCTATTGCTGCTAACCATGCCAGGATCACAAGCCGACGAGATTGACTGGGAGAACTTATCGAACAAGGAGCTTCATGATAAGTTTCAGCAAATGATGACTGAACAGGTACAAGATGTGCTGAACAATTTTGAAGAGGCCATGGAGAAGATCACTGGCCTTGAGAAGACGTTCGAAACAAAGCTCGATAACAGATTTAATGAACTGCTTGCGCGTCTTCCACCACCGGCTGCACCTGTCGCACCTCTGCAACAACAACAACTACGCCCCCTTCCGAATCAATATGGACGAGCACAGCGTGTTCCTATTGCGCCAGGACAAAATTCTGGTGCCGCTGCTACTGCTGTTGGTGCTTCTTTAGCTCCTGCTACTGCTCCTGCTGGTACCCAGGAGGATGATGAGTATGCGGGCGATTATGAGGATGAGGTTGATCAAAATCAGATCTACGAGCAGCCACCAGCACCACCACCAGCAGGTCGACCTCAGGTATATATTCGTAATGGTAGGCCTGCACCACCACCTCAGGTACGAGATGATGTCCATATTCCTAAACTGAAATTGAATATTCCACCATTTGAGGGTAGATATGTTCCTGATATATATCTTACTTGGGAGTTAGAAACTGAACAACGATTTACATGTTTACAATATCCTGAGGAGAGACGAGTTGCTGCTGCTGTTTGTGCTTTCACTAGTTTTGCATGTGTATGGTGGTCTGAACACTGTAGATTATATCCTATTCCAACTACTTGGGCTGCTTTGAAAGCTGCTATGCGTACGCATTGGGTTCCACCATATTATCAACGTGAATTGCTTCAAAAATTGCAGCGTTTAAGACAAGGGAAAAATTCTGTAGAAGAATATTATCAGGAATTACAAACTGGCATGATTAGATGTGGTATTGTTGAGGAGAATGAAGCTATGCTTGCACGTTTTCTGGGTGGATTAAATAGAGAGATTCAGACCATTCTAGGCTATAAGGAGTATACTAATATCACTCGTTTATTCCATCTTGCTTGTAAAGCTGAACGTGAAGTGCAGGATCGACAAGCATTGGGGCGAACTAACTTTTCTGCAGGCCGACCTTCATCATGGACACCACATGCATCTTCTACTTCAACTACACCATCACCTCCATCCGGTGCCACCTCTAGCCGTGATACAAGAAAACAGGCACAACCACCATTATCTGCCAAGAGCACACCTGCGGGGCCTGCACAGCGTTCGTCTTCTTCCATGGCATCAACAGGGCACACAAGTGATATTATTTGTCGTCGTTGTAAGGGAGGAGGTCATTATGCGAGGGAATGCAAATCTCCGCGTGTGATTGCTACCGCGGATGGTGGATATGAGTCCGCTAGTGACTATGATGAGGAGACATTGGCTCTTATTACACGTGAAGAACATGGTGGAGATGATTCTGATCATGAGACGCAATACATGGCTCCTGAAGACGCTGGCAGGTATGAATGTTTAGTTGCTCAACGTGTTTTGAGTGTGCAGGTCACACAAGCTGAGCAAAATCAGAGGCACAATTTGTTCCATACCAAGGGAGTTGTGAAGGAACGTTCTGTGCGCGTCATAATAGACGAAGGGAGCTGCAACAACTTGGCTAGCATGGAGATGGTGGAGAAGCTTTCTCTCACCACAAGACCACATCCACATCCTTACTACATCCAATGGTTCAACAACAACGGCAAGGTTAAGGTAACACGTACTGTTCGTGTGCATTTTAGTATCTCTACATATGCTGATTATGTTGATTGTGATGTGGTACCTATGCAAGCATGTTCCTTATTACTTGGTAGACCATGGCAATTTGATAAAAATTCTGTACACCATGGTAGAAACAATCACTATACTCTTGTTCATAAGGATAAAAATATTACTTTGCTTCCTATGACTACTGATTCCATTTTGAAAGATGATATTAATAGAGCTAATAAAGCAAAACAGGAGAAGAATAAGAGTGAAAATCAGATTGTGGCAAAAGAATTTGAGCAACAAATGAAGCCTAATAATAAACCATCTAGTGTTGCTTCTGAAATTAAATTGAAAAGTGGATGTTTATTTGCCACCAAATCTGATATTGATGAGCTAGATTTCAGCAAATCTGTTTGCTATGCTTTTGTGTGCAAAGAGGCATTAATAATATTACTATTCGTTATCGTCATCCTATTCCTAGGCTAGATGATATGCTTGATGAATTGAGTGGCTCTACAATATTCTCCAAAGTTGATTTGCGTAGTGGCTACCATCAAATTCGTATGAAATTGGGAGATGAATGGAAAACAACATTTAAAACTAAGTTTGGATTATATGAGTGGTTAGTCATGCCTTTTGGGTTAACTAATGCACCTAGTACTTTCATGAGATTAATGAACGAAGTTTTACGTGCTTTCATTGGACGATTTGTGGTAGTTTACTTTGATGACATATTGATTTATAGCAGATCTTTGGAAGAACATTTGGAACATTTATGTGCTGTTTTTATTGCTCTACGTGATGCACGTTTGTTTGGTAACCTTGGGAAGTGCACCTTTTGCACCGACCGAGTATCTTTTCTTGGCTATGTTGTTACTCCACAGGGAATTGAAGTTGATAAAGCCAAGATTGAAGCTATTGAGAGTTGGCCGCAGCCCAAAACGGTCACACACGTGAGGAGTTTTCTTGGCCTCGCTGGATTCTATAGGCGTTTTGTGAGAGATTTCAGCACCATTGCTGCACCTCTCAATGAGCTTACAAAGAAAGATGTGCCTTTTCTTTGGGGTACCGCACAGGAAGAAGCCTTCTCTGTATTGAAAGATAAGTTGACACATGCTCCTTTACTCCAACTTCCTGATTTTAATAAGACTTTTGAGCTTGAATGTGATGCTAGTGGAATTGGATTAGGAGGTGTGTTATTACAAGATGGCAAACCCGTTGCATACTTTTCTGAAAAATTGAGTGGGCCTAGTCTGAATTATTCTACTTATGATAAAGAATTATATGCTCTTGTTCGGACTTTAGAAACATGGCAACATTATTTATGGCCCAAAGAATTTCTTATACATTCTGATCATGAATCTTTGAAACATATTAAAAGTCAAGCTAAACTGAATCGTAGACATGCTAAATGGGTTGAATTCATTGAGACTTTCCCTTATGTCATTAAACACAAGAAGGGAAAAGAAAATTTTATTGCTGATGCATTGTCTCGTTGCTATACTATGCTTTCACAACTTGACTTCAAAATATTTGGTTTGGAGACCATCAAAGATCAATATGTGCATGATGCTGATTTTAAAGATGTAATGCAGAATTGTAAAGAAGGAAGAATGTGGAACAAGTTTGTCGTTAACGATGGATTTGTGTTTCGTGCTAACAAGCTATGCATTCCAGCTAGCTCCGTTCGTCTTTTGTTGTTGCAGGAGGCGCATGGAGGAGGATTAATGGGACACTTTGGCGTGAAGAAGACGGAGGACGTACTTGCTACACATTTCTTTTGGCCAAAGATGAGACGGGATGTTGAGCGTTTTATTGCTCGATGCACTACATGTCAAAAAGCTAAGTCACGACTCAATCCTCATGGTTTATATATGCCTTTGCCTGTACCTAGTGTTTCTTGGGAGGATATATCTATGGACTTTGTTTTAGGTTTACCTCGAACAAAGAAGGGGAGGGATAGCATATTTGTTGTCGTGGATAGATTCTCGAAAATGGCACACTTTATACCATGTCATAAAAGCGATGATGCTGTTAATGTTGCTGATTTGTTCTTTCGTGAAATTATTCGCTTGCATGGTGTGCCAAATACTATTGTTTCAGATCGTGATACTAAATTTCTTAGCCACTTTTGGAGATGTTTATGGGCTAAGTTGGGGACTAAACTGCTTTTTAGTACTACTTGTCACCCCCAAACTGATGGACAAACTGAAGTAGTCAATAGAACGTTGTCTACTATGCTTAGGGCTGTTTTGAAGAATAATAAGAAAATGTGGGAGGAATGTTTGCCTCATATTGAATTTGCTTATAATCGTTCATTGCATTCTACTACTAAGATGTGCCCTTTTGAAGTTGTGTATGGTTTCCTACCTCATGCACCTATTGATTTGTTGCCTCTTCCATCTTCGGAGAAGGTTAATTTTGATGCTAAACAACGTGCTGAATTGATTTTAAAAATGCATGAGTTAACTAAGGAAAACATTGAGCGCATGAATGCTAAATATAAACTTGCTGGAGATAAGGGTAGAAAACATGTTGTGTTTGCACCTGGAGATCTTGTTTGGTTACATTTGCGTAAGGATTGATTTCCTGATTTGCGCAAATCAAAGTTAATGCCACGTGCTGATGGTCCCTTTAAGGTGTTAGAGAAAATAAATGATAATGCATATAAACTTGAGCTGCCTGCAGATTTTGGGGTTAGTCCCACTTTTAACATTGCAGATTTGAAGCCTTATTTGATAGAGGCAAAGGTGTCCCGTCTTTCGATGAGATGATGAATATCGCTTTGGTGGAAGTCGACTTTGACGATCCGACTACGAACGTGCGAGGACGTCGCGCCTTAGCAATCGCTAAACCAACTCCGAGAGGTTATTGACCACGCCGGAGCACGATCAACCTGACCACGAGGGTCTGTTTCCTGCGAGCAAACGAAGAACAAGCAAGAAACTAAGATTGCAATCTGGATATTGCGAATATAAGATGAAAGCTTTATTGATCAAGGTGGGGTTCTGTGACGCATTTGTCTGGTCGTTGAACACAAACGAAGTACGCGAAGTTGCAGCTATGGCGAACTTTTAATCTAAACAAAACCCAAAATCTAAACGATGCCCTAAGGGCTGTATATATGGAGGAAGAGGGGGAGAATTTCGTGGCCCTTGGTGGAGGGGTCCGAAATCAACCCTATCTCTTGTTTCCCCACACATACGGACTCTAAAAATAGCCTATACTTATGTATTTCGAAATTACATGGGCCTGGCCCAATAATAAGGTGACGCAGCACCTAAAATAGCCTCGGGACGAAATTTATGAAGTGGCATCTTGTATATTTCGTCCAAGGCTTCATGCACCCATTATGGTGGCTTCAAAGTCCTGAAATCATCACTGGTAACTCCGTTCTTGTTCTCCTTGCGCATGCCATCATCTCCATGCTTGTTCTTGCTCCAATGTTCATCCTTCTCCAAGCTAGGCCCTTCATTTGTAAGCAAAACAAATGTATCCAATTTAGGCAGCATCATATTCTCATGAACATTAGAATCATTACCAAGAAACGAAAGTACCTGGTAATTTAGTTGGCGTGCACGAGCTCTAGTAATTGGTCCAGTATGTATAGCAGCAGGGGCTGTGGGTGTAACAATTGTATTGATGTCCTCATCAATATGATGCTGCCTAAATTGGATACATTTGTTTTGCTTACAAATGAAGGGCCTAGCTTGGAGAAGGATGAACATTGGAGCAAGAACAAGCATGGAGATGATGCCATGCGCAAGGGGAACAAGAACGGAGTTACAAGTGATGATTTCAGGACTTTGAAGCCACCATAATGGGTGCATGAAGCCTTGGACGAAATATACAAGATGCCACTTCATAAATTTCGTCCCGAGGCTATTATAGGTGTTGCGTCACCTTTTTATTGGGCCAGGCCCATGTAATTTCGAAATACATAGGTATAGGCTATTTTTAGAGTCCGTATGTGTGGGGAAACAAGAGATAGGGTTGATTTCGGACCCCTCCACCAAGGGCCACGAAATTCCCCCTCTCTTCCTCCATATATACAACCCTTAGGGCACCGTTTAGACTTTGGGTTTTGTTTAGATTAAAAATTCGCAATAGCTGCAACTTCGCGTACTTCGTTTGTGTTCAACGACCAGACAAAGGCGTCACAGAACCCCACCTTGATCAATAAAGCTTTCATCTTATATTCGCAATATCCAGATTGCAATCTTAGTTTCTTGCTTGTTCTTCGTTTGCTCGCAGGAAACAGACCCTCGTGGTCAGGTTGATCGTGCTCCGGTGTGGTCAATAACCTCTCGGAGTTGGTTTAGCGATTGCTAAGGCGCGACGTCCTCGCACGTTCGTAGTCGGATCGTCAAAGTCGACTTCCACCAAAGCGATATCCATCATCTCATCGAAAGACGGGACACCTTTGCCTCTATCAATCATCGTCCACCATGGCCATCGTTGTCTCCATTGGAGGTATGGACTTGTCGAGGATAGGCGTGCCATCATGTAGGAGACCTAGCACCAAAGAAAACACACTCAGAGTAGAGGTTAAGTTGTTAGAAATCGTAGTGGCCTCACGTGCCGTGTCAACTACCTCACTCACTAAGTGTGGTGGCTCACTCACTCCCTCTTGGATGCTCTCAAGTGTGGGGCTAGTGGTGGTCGCACTCATCCTCTCATAGAAAATGCACTCAATGTCACAAATGGTGGAGTCACTCATATCACTCATGGTGGGGTGGCTCTCCTCACATGAGAATTTGGGCATCTCTTTATATGTGGGTGTCGGAGAGATGTTGGTGCAAATGTCTCCATGCTCAATCATGTCATGGTTGTAGCCGTGGATGAACGCCGAAGATGGCACATTATCACTCTCCTCTAAGACCAAAGAAAAGGTCTCATGTGCGGTCTCATAGCTTGACTCGGAGTATGAGTCCAATATGGGCGCCGTCTTCAAGTGTGATGAGGACATCAATACCATTGTTACACCCACAGCCCCTACTACATATACGGGACCAATTACTAGAGCTCGCGCACGCCAATTAAATTATCAGGTACTTTCGTTTCTTGGTAATGATTCTAATGTTCATGAGAATATGATGCTGCCTAAATTGGATACATTTGTTTTGCTTACAAATGAAGGGCCTAGCTTGGAGAAGGATGAACAGTGGAGCAAGAACAAGCATGGAGATGATGGCATGCGCAAGGGGAACAAGAACGGAGTTACAAGTGATGATTTCAGGACTTTGAAGCCACCATAATGGGTGCATGAAGCCTTGGACGAAATATACAAGATGCCACTTCATAAATTTCGTCCGAGGCTATTATAGGTGCTGCGTCACCTTTTTATTGGGCCAGGCCCATGTAATTTCGAAATACATAAGTATAGGCTATTTTTAGAGTCCGTATGTGTGGGGAAACAAGAGATAGGGTTGATTTCGGACCCCTCCACCAAGGGCCACGAAATTCCCCCTCTCTTCCTCCATATATACAGCCCTTAGGGCAC
>NW_025228722.1:0-2273 GCF_018294505.1 Triticum aestivum
GCCGTCACCCTCTCTACTTTCTTGCACATGCTATGTGGGTCAAATGATGATACCATGCCAACTTTCAACCTTTTCATAGTTCATTTGAAATGCTTTTCAATTTCAGGGTCTTATAGCTCAAAATAACCAGTAAATGCATGAAAAATAACAAATGAAGTCAGAAAGGGTTGAAAATGGATGATGTGGCTTTAATGGTGCATTTTGAGCAGAGAAAAACTATGGAGTTCAAATAAGTTAAAAAAATGAAATTCCTTTGTAACAGACAAGTTTCCGTATGAAACCCTGATACTTTGAAAGAGATTGTCCGTTTTGTACACGAAGTGCATCTAGTTTTTGCCGTAACCCTCTCTACTTTCTTGCACATGCTATGTGGGTCAAATGATGATACCATGCCAACATTCAACCTTTTCAGAGTTTGTTTGAAATGCTTTTCAATTTCAGGGTCTTATAGCTCAAAATAACCAGTAAATGCATGAAAAATTACAAATGAAGTCAAAAAGGGTTGAAAATTGATGATGTGGCTTTGAATGGTGCATTTTGAGCACAGAAAAACTATGGAGTTCAAATAAGTTCAAAAAATTGAAATCTCTTTGTAACAGACATGTTTCCGTATGAAACCCTGATAGTTCGAAAGAGATTGTCCGTTTTGTACACGAAGTGCATCTAGGTTTTGCCGTCACCCTCTCTACTTTCTTGCACATGCTATGTGGGTCAAATGATGATACCATGCCAACTTTCAACCTTTTCAGAGTTCATTTGAAATGCTTTTCAATTTCAGGGTCTTATAGCTCAAAATAATTAGTAAATGCATGAAAAATAACAAATGAAGTCAGAAAGGGTTGAAAATTGATGATGTGGCTTTGAATGGTGCATTTTGAGCACAGAAAAACTATGGAGTTCAAATAAGTTCAAAAAAAATGAAATCCCTTTGTAACAAACGAGTTTCCGTATGAATCCCTGATACTTCGAAAGAGATTGTCCGTTTTGTACACGAAGTGCATCCAGTTTTTGCCGTAACCCTCTCTACTTTGTTGCACATGCTATGTGGGTCAAATGATGATACCATGCCAACATTCAACCTTTTCAGAGTTTGTTTGAAATGCTTTTCAATTTCAGGGTCTTATAGCTCAAAATAACCAGTAAATGCATGAAAATTTACAAATGAAGTCAGAAAGGGTTGAAAATTGATGATGTGGCTTTGAATGGTGCATTTTGTGCACAGAAAAACTATGGAGTTCAAATAAGTTCAAAAAAATGAAACCCCTTTGTACCAGACGAGTTTCCGTATGAAACCGTGATACTTCGAAAGAGATTGTCTGTTTTGTACACGAAGTGCATCCTGTTTTTGCCGTAACTCCCTCTACATTCTTGCACATGCTATGTGGGTCAAATGATGATACCATGCCAACTTTCAACCTTTTCAGAGTTCATTTGAAATGCTTTCGAATTTCAGGGTCTTAGAGCTCAAAATAATCAGTAAATGCATGAAAAATAACAAATGAAGTCAGAAAGGGTTGAAAATTGATGATGTGGCTTTGAATGGTGCATTTTGAGCACAAAAAAACTATGGAGTTCAAATGAGTTCAAAAAATTGAAATCTCTTTGTAACAGACATGTTTCCGTATGAAACCCTGATAGTTCGAAAGAGATTGTCCGTTTTGTACACGAAGTGCATCTAGGTTTTGCCGTCACCCTCTCTACTTTCTTGCACATGCTATGTGGGTCAAATGATGATACCATGCCAACTTTCAACCTTTTCATAGTTCATTTGAAATGCTTTTCAATTTCAGGGTCTTATAGCTCAAAATAACCAGTAAATGCATGAAAAATAACAAATGAAGTCAGAAAGGGTTGAAAATGGATGATATGGCTTTAATGGTGCATTTTGAGCACAGAAAAACTATCGAGTTCAAATAAGTTAAAAAAATGAAATTCCTTTGTAACAGACAAGTTTCCGTATGAAACCCTGATACTTCGAAAGAGATTGTCCGTTTTGTACACGAAGTGCATCTAGTTTTTGCCGTAACCCTCTCTACTTTCTTGCACATGCTGTGTGGGTCAAATGATGATACCATGCCAACTTTCAACCTTTCAGAGTTCATTGGAAATGCTTTTCAATTTCAGGGTCTTATAGCTCAAAATAATTAGTAAATGCATGAAAAATAACAAATGAAGTCAGAAAGGGTTGAAAATTGATGATGTGGCTTTGAATGGTGCATTTTGACCACAGAAAAACTATGGAGTTCAAATAAGTTCAAAAAAATGAAATCCCT
>NW_025228722.1:5811-9203 GCF_018294505.1 Triticum aestivum
TAAGTTCAAAAAAATGAAATCCCTTTGTACCAGACGGGTTTCCGTATGAAACCCTGATACTTCGAAAGAGATTGTCCGTTTTGTAGACGAAGTGCATCCAGTTTTTGCCGTAACCGTCTCTACTTTCTTGCACATGCTATGTGGGTCAAATGATGATACCATGCCAACATTCAACCTTTTCAGAGTTTGTTTGAAATGCTTTTCAATTTCAGGGTCTTATAGCTCAAAATAACCAGTAATGCATGAAAAATTACAAATGAAGTCAGAAAGGGTTGAAAATTGATGATGTGGCTTTGAATGGTGCATTTTGAGCACAGAAAAACTATGGAGTTCAAATAAGTTCAAAAAATTGAAATCTCTTTGTAACAGACATGTTTCCGTATGAAACCCTGATAGTTCGAAAGAGATTGTTCGTTTTGTACACGAAGTGCATCTAAGTTTTGCCATCACCCTCTCTACTTTCTTGCACATGCTATGTGGGTCAAATGATGATACCATGCCAACTTTCAACCTTTTCATAGTTCATTTGAAATGATTTTCAATTTCAGGGTCTTATAGCTCAAAATAACCAGCAAATGCATGAAAAATAACAAATGAAGTCAGAAAGGGTTGAAAATGGATGATGTGGCTTTAATGGTGCATTTTGAGCACAGAAAAACTATCGAGTTCAAATAAGTTAAAAAAATGAAATTCCTTTGTAACAGACAAGTTTCCGTATGAAACCCTGATACTTCGAAAGAGATTGTCCGTTTTGTACACGAAGTGCATCTAGTTTTTGCCGTAACCCTCTCTACTTTCTTGCACATGCTCTGTGGGTCAAATGATGATACGATGCCAACTTTCAACCTTTCAGAGTTCATTGGAAATGCTTTTCAATTTCAGGGTCTTATAGCTCAAAATAATTAGTAAATGCATGAAAAATAACAAATGAAGTCAGAAAGGGTTGAAAATTGATGATGTGGCTTTGAATGGTGCATTTTGAGCACAGAAAAACTATGGAGTTCAAATAAGTTCAAAAAAATGAAATCCCTTTGTAACAAACGAGTTTCCGTATGAAACCCTGATACTTCGAAAGAGATTGTCCGTTTTGTACACGAAATACATCCAGTTTTTGCCGTAACCCTGTCTATTTTCTTGCACATGCTATGTGGGTCAAATGATGATACCATGCCAACTTTTAAGCTTTTCAGAGTTCATTTGAAATGCTTTTCAATTTCCGGGTCTTATAGCTCAAAATAATTAGTAAATGCATGAAAAATAACAAATGAAGTCAGAAAGGGTTGAAAATTGATGATGTGGCTTTGAATGGTGCATTTTGAGCACAGAAAAACTATGGAGTTCAAATAAGTTCAAAAAAATGAAATCCCTTTGTAACCGACGAGTTTCTGTATGAAACCCTGATACTTCGAAAGAGGTTGTCCGTTTTGTACACGAAGTACATCCAGTTTTTGCTGTAAACATCTCTACTTTCTTGCACATGCTATGTGGGTCAAATGATGATACCATGCCAACTTTCAACCTTTTCACAGTTCATTTGAAATGCTTTTCAATTTCAGGGTCTTATAGCTCAAAATAATGTGTAAATGCATGAAAAATAACAAATGAAGTCAGAAAGGGTTGAAAATTGATGATGTGGCTTTGAATGGTGCATGTTGAGCACATAAAAACTATGGAGTTCAAATAAGTTCCAAAAAATGAAATCCCTTTGTAACAGACGAGTTTCCGTATGAAACCCTGATACTTCGAAAGAGATTGTCCGTTTTGTACACGAAGTGCATCCAGATTTTGCCGTAACCCTCTCTACTTTCTTTCACATGATATGTGGGTCAAATGATGATACCATGCCAACATTCAACCTTTTCAGAGTTTGTTTGAAATGCTTTTCAATTTGAGGGTCTTATAGCTCAAAATAACCAGTAAATGCATGAAAAATTACAAATGAAGTCAGAAAGGGTTGAAAATTGATGATGTGGCTTTGAATGGTGCATTTTGAGCACAGAAAAACTATGGAGTTCAAATAAGTTCAAAAAACTGCAATCCCTTTGTAACAGACAAGTTTCTGTATGAAACCCTGATACTTCGAAAGAGGTTGTCCGTTTTGTACACGAAGTGCATCCAGTTTTTGCCGTAACCCTCTCTACTTTCTTGCACATGCTATGTGGGTCAAATGATGATACCATGCCAACTTTCAACCTTTTCAGAGTTCATTTGAAATGCTTTTCAATTTCAGGGTCTTATAGCTCAAAATAATTAGTAAATGCATGAAAAATAACAAATGAAGTCAGAAAGGGTTGAAAATTGATGATGTGGCTTTGAATGGTGCATTTTGAGCACAGAAAAACTATGGAGTTCAAATAAGTTCAAAAAAAATGAAATCCCTTTGTACTAGACGAGTTTCCGTATGAAACCCTGATACTTCGAAAGAGATTGTCCGTTTTGTAGACGAAGTGCATCCAGTTTTTGCCGTAACCCTCTCTACTTTCTTGCACATGCTATGTGGGTCAAATGATGATACCATGCCAACATTCAACCTTTTCAGAGATTGTTTGAAATGCTTTTCAATTTCAGGGTCTTATAGCTCAAAATAACCAGTAAATGCATGAAAAAATAAAAATGAAGTCAGAAAGGGGTTAAAATTGATGATGTGGCTTTGAATGGTGCATTTTGAGCACAGAAAAACTATCGAGTTCAAATAAGTTAAAAAATGAAATTCCTTTGTAACAGACAAGTTTCCGTATGAAACCCTGATAGTTCGAAAGAGATTGTCCGTTTTGTACACGAAGTGCATCTAGGTTTTGCCGTCACCCTCTCTACTTTCTTGCACATGCTATGTGGGTCAAATGATGATACCATGCCAACTTTCAACCTTTTCATAGTTCATTTGAAATGCTTTTCAATTTCAGGGTCTAATAGCTCAAAATAACCAGTAAATGCATGAAAAATAACAAATGAAGTCAGAAAGGGTTGAAAATGGATGATGTGGCTTTAATGGTGCATTTTGAGCACAGAAAAACTATGGAGTTCAAATAAGTTAAAAAATGAAATCCCTTTGTAACAGACAAGTTTCCGTATGAAACCCTGATACTTCGAAAGAGATTGTCCGTTTTGTACACGAAGTGCATCTAGTTTTTGCCGTAACCCTATCTACTTTCTTGCACATGCTATGTGGGTCAAATGATGATACCATGCCAACTTTCAACCTTTCAGAGTTCATTGGAAATGCTTTTCAATTTCAGGGTCTTATAGCTCAAAATAATTAGTAAATGCATGAAAAATAACAAATGAAGTCAGAAAGGGTTGAAAATTGATGATGTGGCTTTGAATGGTGCATTTTGAGCACAGAAAAACTATGGAGTTCAAATAAGTTCAAAAAAATGAAATCCCTTTGTAAC
>NW_025228722.1:11124-11537 GCF_018294505.1 Triticum aestivum
CAACCTTTCAGAGTTCATTGGAAATGCTTTTCAATTTGAGGGTCTTATAGCTCAAAATAATTAGTAAATGCATGAAGAATAACAAATGAAGTCAGAAAGGGTTGAAAATTAATGATGTGGCTTTGAATGGTGCATTTTGAGCACAGAAAAACTATGGAGTTCAAATAAGTTCAAAAAAATGAAATCCCTTTGTAACAAACGAGTTTCCGTATGAAACCCTGATACTTCGAAAGAGATTGTCCGTTTTGTACACGAAATGCATCCAGTTTTTGCCGTAACCCTCTCTATTTTCTTGCACATGCTATGTGGGTCAAATGATGATACCATGCCAACTTTTAAGCTTTTCAGAGTTCATTTGAAATGCTTTTCAATTTCCGGGTCTTATAGCTCAAAATAATTAGTAAATGCATGAA
>NW_025228722.1:13083-14768 GCF_018294505.1 Triticum aestivum
AAAAATGAAATCCCTTTGTAACAGACGAGTTTCCGTATGAAACCCTGATACTTCGAAAGAGATTGTCCGTTTTGTACACGAAGTGCATCCAGTTTTTGCCGTAACCCTCTCTACTTTCTTTCACATGATATGTGGGTCAAATGATGATACCATGCCAACATTCAACCTTTTCAGAGTTTGTTTGAAATGCTTTTCAATTTGAGGGTCTTATAGCTCAAAATAACCAGTAAATGGATGAAAAATTACAGATGAAGTCAGAAAGGGTTGAAAATTGATGATGTGGCTTTGAATGGTGCATTTTGAGCACAGAAAAACTATGGAGTTCAAATAAGTTCAAAAAAATGCAATCCCTTTGTAACAGACAAGTTTCTGTATGAAACCCTGATACTTCGAAAGAGGTTGTCCGCTTTGTACACGAAGTGCATCCAGTTTTTGCCGTAACCCTCTCTACTTTCTTGCACATGCTATGTGGGTCAAATGATGATACCATGCCAACATTCAACCTTTTAAGAGTTTGTTTGAAATGCCTTTCAATTTCAGGGTCTTATAGCTCAAAATAACCAGTAAATGCATGAAAAATTACAAATGAAGTCAGAAAGGGTTGAAAATTGATGACGTGGCTTTGAATGGTGCATTTTGAGCACAGAAAAACTATGGAGTTCAAATAAGTTCAAAAAATTGAAAACTCTTTGTAATAGACATGTTTCCGTATGAAACCTTGATAGTTCGAAAGAGATTGTCCGTTTTGTACACGAAGTGCATCTTGGTTTTGCCGTCACCCTCTCTACTTTCTTGCACATGCTATGTGGGTCAAATGATGATACCATGCCAACTTTCAACCTTTTCATAGTTCATTTGAAATGCTTTTCAATTTCAGGGTCTTATAGCTCAAAATAACCAGTAAATGCATGAAAAATAACAAATGAAGTCAGAAAGGGTTGAAAATGGATGATGTGGCTTTAATGGTGCATTTTGAGCACAGAAAAACTATCGAGTTCAAATAAGTTAAAAAATGAAATTCCTTTGTAACAGACAAGTTTCCGTATGAAACCCTGATACTTCGAAAGAGATTGTCCGTTTTGTACACCAAGTGCATCTAGTTTTTGCCGTAACCCTCTCTACTTTCTTGCACATACTATGTGGGTCAAATGATGATACCATGCCAACTTTCAACCTTTCAGAGTTCATTGGAAATGCTTTTCAATTTCAGGGTCTTATAGCTCAAAATAATTAGTAAATGCATGAAAAATAACAAATGAAGTCAGAAAGGGTTGAAAATTGATGATGTGGCTTTGAATGGTGCATTTTGAGCACAGAAAAACTATGGAGTTCAAATAAGTTCAAAAAAATGAAATCCCTTTGTAACAGACGAGTTTCCGTATGAAACCCTGATACTTCGAAAGAGATTGTCCGTTTTGTACACGAAGTGCATCCAGTTTTTGCCGTAACCCTCTCTACTTTCTTTCACATGATATGTGGGTCAAATGATGATACCATGCCAACATTCAACCTTTTCAGAGTTTGTTTGAAATGCTTTTCAATTTGAGGGTCTTATAGCTCAAAATAACCAGTAAATGCATGAAAAATTACAAATGAAGTCAGAAAGGGTTGAAAATTGATGATGTGGCTTTGAATGGTGCATTTTGAGCACAGAAAAACTATGGAGTTCAAATAAGTTCAAAAAA
>NW_025228722.1:15778-18998 GCF_018294505.1 Triticum aestivum
ACAAATGAAGTCAGAAAGGGTTGAAAATTGATGATGTGGCTTTGAATGGTGCATTTTGTGCACAGAAAAACTATGGAGTTCAAATAAGTTCAAAAAAAATGAAACCCCTTTGTAACAGACGAGTTTCCGTATGAAACCGTGATACTTCGAAAGAGATTGTCCGTTTTGTACACGAAGTGCATCCTGTTTTTTCCGTAACTCTCTCTACATTCTTGCACATGCTATGTGGGTCAAATGATGATACCATGCCAACTTTCAACCTTTTCAGAGTTCATTTGAAATGCTTTCCAATTTCAGGGTCTTATAGCTCAAAATAATCAGTAAATGCATGAAAAATAACAAATGAAGTCAGAAAGGGTTGAAAATTGATGGTGTGGCTTTGAATGGTGCATTTTGAGCACAGAAAAACTATGGAGTTCAAATAAGTTCAAAAAAAATGAAATCCCTTTGTATCCGACGAGTTTCCGTATGAAACCTTGATTCTTCGAAAGAGATTTTCCGTTTTGTACACGAATTGCATCCAGTTTTTGCTGTAAACCTCTCTACTTTCTTCCACATGCTATGTGGGTCAAATGATGATACCATGCCAACTTTCAACCTTTTCACAGTTCATTTGAAATGCTTTTCAATTTCAAGGTCTTATAGCTCAAAATAATCAGTAAATGCATGAAAAATAACAAATGAAGTCAGAAAGGGCTGAAAATTGATGATGTGGCTTTGCATGGTGCATGTTGAGCACATAAAAACTATGGAGTTCAAATAAGTTCCAAAAAATGAAATCCCTTTGTAACAGATGAGTTTCCGTATGAAACCCTGATACTTCGAAAGAGATTATCCGTTTTGTACACGAAGTGCATCCAGTTTTTGCCGTAACCCTCTCTACTTTCTTGCACATGCTATGTGGGTCAAATGATGATACCATGCCAACATTCAACCTTTTCAAAGTTCGTTTGAAATGCTTTTCAATTTCAGGGTCTTATAGCTCAAAATAACCAGTAAATGCATGAAAAATTACAAATGAAGTCAGAAAGATTTGAAAATTGACGATGTGGCTTTGTATGGTGCATTTTGTGCGCAGAAAAACTATGGAGTTCAAATAAGTTCAAAAAAAATGAAACCCCTTTGTAACAGACGAGTTTCCGTATGAAACCATGATACTTCGAAAGAGATTATCCGTTTTGTACACGATGTGCATCCTGTTTTTGCCGTAAGTCTCTCTACATTCTTGCACATGCGATGTGGGTCAAATGATGATACCATGCCAACTTTCAACCTTTTCAGAGTTCATTTGAAATGCTTTCCAATTTCAGGGTCTTATAGCTCAAAATAATCAGTAAATGCATGAAAAATAACAAATGAAGTCAGAAAGGGTTGAAAATTGATGATGTGGCTTTGAATGGTGCATTTTGAGCACAGAAAAACTATGGAGTTCAAATAAGTTCAAAAAATTGAAATCTCTTTGTAACAGACATGTTTCCGTATGAAACCCTGATACTTCGAAAAAGATTGTCAGTTTTGTACACGAAGTGCATCCAGTTTTTGCCGTAACCATCTCTACTTTCTTGCACATGCTATGTGGGTCAAATGATGATACCATGACAACTTTCAACCTTTTCAGAGTTCCTTTGAAATGCTTTCCAATTTCAGGGTCTTATAGCTCAAAATAATCAGTAAATGCATGAAAAATAAAAAATGAAGTCAGAAAGGGTTGAAAATTGATGATGTGGCTTTGCATGGTGCATTTTGAGCACAGAAAAACTATGGAGTTCAAATAAGTTCAAAAAAAATGAAATCCCTTTGTATCCGACGAGTTTCCGTATGAAACCCTTATACTTCGAAAGAGATTTTCTGTTTTGTACACGATGTGCATCCAGTTTTTGTTGTAAACCTCTCTACTTTCTTGCACATGCTATGTGGGTCAAATGATGATACCATGCCAAGTTTCAACCTTTTCAGAGTTTGTTTGAAATGCTTTTCAATTTCAGGGTCTTATAGCTCAAAATAACCAGTAAATGCATGAAAAATTACAAATGAAGTCAGAAAGGGTTGAAAATTGATGATGTGGCTTTGAATGTTGCATTTTGTGCGCAGAAAAACTATGGAGTTTAAATAAGTTCAAAAAAATGAAACCCCTTTGTAACAGACAAGTTTCCGTATGAAACCGTGATACTTCGAAAGAGATTATCCGTTTTGTACACGAAGTGCATCCTGTTTTTGCCGTAACTCTCTCTACATTCTTGCACATGCGATGTGGGTCAAATGATGATACCATGCCAACTTTCAACCTTTTTCAGAGTTCATTTGAAATGCTTTCCAATTTCATGGTCTTATAGCTCAAAATAATCAGTAAATGCGTGAAAAATAACAAATGAAGTCAGAAAGGGATGAAAATTGATGATGTGGCTTTGAATGGTGCATTTTGAGCACAGAAAAACTATGGAGTTCAAATAAGTTCAAAAAAATGAAATCCCTTTGTAAGAGACGACTTTTTGTATGAAACCCTTATACTTCGAAAGAGATTTTCCGTTTTGTACACGATGTGCATCCAGTTTTTGCTGTAAACCTCTCTACTTTCTTGCACATGCTATGTGGGTCAAATGATGATACCATGCCAAGTTTCAACCTTTTCACAGTTCATTTGAAATGCTTTTCAATTTCAGGGTCTTATAGCTCAAAATAATCAGCAAATGCATGAAAAATAACAAATGAAGTCAGAAAGGGTTGAAAATTGATGATGTGGCTTTGCATGGTGCATGTTGAGCAGATAAAAACTATGGAGTTCAAATAAGTTCCAAAAAATGATATCCCTTTGTAACAGACGAGTTTCCGTATGAAACCCTGATCTTCGAAAGAGATTGTCCGTTTTGTACACGAAGTGCATCCAGTTTTTGCCGTAACCCTCTCTACTTTCTTGCACATGCTATGTGGGTCAAATGATGATACCATGCCAACATTCAACCTTTTCAGAGTTCCTTTGAAATGCTTTTCAATTTCAGGGTCTTATAGCTCAAAATAATCAGTAAATGCATGAAAAATAACAAATGAAGTCAGAAAGGGTTGAAAATTGATGATGTGGCTTTGAATGGTGCATTTTGAGCACAGAAAAACTATGGAGTTCAAATAAGTTCAAAAAAAATGAAATCCCATTGTAACAAACGAGTTTCCATATGAAACCCTGATACTTCGAAAGAGATTATCCGTTTTGTACACGAAGTGCATC
>NW_025228722.1:20901-21856 GCF_018294505.1 Triticum aestivum
TAAATGCATGAAAAATAACAAATGAAGTCAGAAAGGGTTGAAAATTGATGATGTGGCTTTGAATGGTGCATTTTGAGCACAGAAAAACTATGGAGTTCAAATAAGTTCAAAAAAAATGAAATCCCTTTCTATCCGACGAGTTTCCGTATGAAACCTTGATACTTCGAAAGAGATTTTCCGTTTTGTACACGAAGTGCATCCAGTTTTTGCTGTAAACCTCTCTACTTTCTTGCACATGCTATGTGGGTCAAATGATGATACCATGCCAAGTTTCAACCTATTTACAGTTCATTTGAAATGCTTTTCAATTTCAGGGTCTTATAGCTCAAAATAATCAGTAAATGCATGAAAAATAACAAATGAAGTCAGAAAGGGTTGAAAATTGATGATGTGGCTTTGCATGGTGCATGTTGAGCACATAAAAACTATGGAGTTCAAATAAGTTCCAAAAAATGAAATCCCTTTGTAACAGACGAGTTTCCGTATGAAACCCTGATCTTCGAAAGAGATTGTCCGTTTTGTACACGAAGTGCATCCAGTTTTTGCCGTAACCCTCTCTACTTTCTTTCACATGATATGTGGGTCAAATGATGATACCATGCCAACTTTCAACCTTTTCAGAGTTCATTTGAAATGCTTTTCAATTTGAGGGTCTTATAGCTCAAAATAACCAGTAAATGCATGAAAAATAACAAATGAAGTCAGAATAGGTTGAAAATTGATGATGTGGCTTTGAATGGTGCATTTTGAGCACAGAAAAACTATGGAGTTCAAATAAGTTCAAAAAAATGAAATCCCTTTGTAACAGACAAGTTTCTGTATGAAACCTTGATACTTCGAAAGAGGTTGTCCGTTTTGTACACGAAGTCCATCCAGTTTTTGCCGTAACCCTCTCTACTTTCTTGCACATGCTATGTGGGTCAAATGATGATACCATGCCAACTTTCAACCTTTT
>NW_025228722.1:21866-22500 GCF_018294505.1 Triticum aestivum
TTTTTGCCGTAACCCTCTCTACTTTCTTGCACATGCTATGTGGGTAAAATGATGATACCATGCCAACTTTCAACCTTTTCAGAGTTCATTTGAAATGCTTTTCAATTTGAGGGTCTTATAGCTCAAAATAACCAGTAAATGCATGAAAAATAACAAATTAAGTCAGAATAGGCTGAAAATTGATGATGTGGCTTTGAATGGTGCATTTTGAGCACAGAAAAACTATGGATTTCAAATAAGTTCAAAAAAATGAAATCCCTTTGTAACAGACAAGTTTCTGTATGAAACCCTGATACTTCGAAAGAGGTTGTCCGTTTTGTACACGAAGTGCATCCAGTTTTTGTCGTAACCCTCTCTACTTTCTTGCACATGCTATGTGGGTCAAATGATGATACCATGCCAACTTTCAACCTTTTCAGAGTTCATTTGAAATGCTTTTCGATTTCAGGGTCTTATAGCTCAAAATAATTAGTAAATGCATGAAAAATAACAAATGATGTCAGAAAGGGTTGAAAATTGATGATGTGGCTTTGAATGGTGCATTTTGAGCACAGAAAAACTATGGAGTTCAAATAAGTTCAAAAAAAATGAAATCCCTTTGTAACAAACGAGTTTCCGTATGAAACCCTGATAC
>NW_025228722.1:23263-24592 GCF_018294505.1 Triticum aestivum
TTTGCCGTAACCCTCTCTACTTTCTTGCACATGCTATGTGGGTCAAATGATGATACCATGCCAACATTCAACCTTTTCAGAGTTTGTTTGAAATGCTTTTCAATTTCAGGGTCTTATAGCTCAAAATAACCAGTAAATGCATGAAAAATTACAAATGAAGTCAGAAAGGGTTGAAAATTGATGATGTGGCTTTGAATGGTGCATTTTGTGCGCAGAAAAACTATGGAGTTCAAATAAGTTCAAAAAAAATGAAACCCCTTTGTAACAGACGAGTTTCCGTATGAAACCGTGATACTTCGAAAGAGATTGTCCGTTTTGTACACGAAGTGCATCCTGGTTTTGCCGTAACTCTCTCTACATTCTTGCACATGCGATGTGGGTCAAATGATGGTACCATGCCAACTTTCAACCTTTTCAGAGTTCATTTGAAATGCTTTCCAATTTCAGGGTCTTATAGCTCAAAATAATCAGTAAATGCATGAAAAATAACAAATGAAGTCAGAAAGGGTTGAAAATTGATGACGTGGCTTTGAATGGTGCATTTTGAGCACAGAAAAACTATGGAGTTCAAATAAGTTCAAAAAATTGAAATCTCTTTGTAACAGACATGTTTCCGTATGAAACCCTGATACTTCGAAAGAGATTGTCAGTTTTGTACACGAAGTGCATCCAGGTTTTGCCGTCACCCTCTCTACTTTCTTGCACATGCTATGTGGGTCAAATGATGATACCATGCCAACTTTCAACCTTTTCATAGTTCATTTGAAATGCTTTTCAATTTCAGGGTCTTATAGCTCAAAATAACCAGTAAATGCATGAAAAATAACAAATGAAGTCAGAAAGGGTTGAAAATTGATGATGTGGCTTTGCATGGTGCATGTTGAGCACATAAAAACTATGGAGTTCAAATAAGTTCAAAAAATTGAAATCTCTTTGTAACAGACATGTTTTCGTATGAAACCCCGATACTTCGAAAGAGATTGTCAGTTTTGTACACGAAGTGCATCCAGTGTTTGCCGTAACCCTCTCTACTTTCTTGCACATGCTATGTGGGTCAAATGATGATACCATGCCAACATTCAACCTTTTCAGAGTTTGTTTGAAATGCTTTTCAATTTCAGGGTCTTATAGCTCAAAATAACCAGTAAATGCATGAAAAATTACAAATGAAGTCAGAAAGGGTTGAAAATTGATGATGTGGCTTTGAATGGTGCATTTTGTGCGCAGAAAAACTATGGAGTTCAAATAAGTTCAAAAAAAATGAAACCCCTTTGTAACAGACGAGTTTCCGTATGAAACCGTGATACTTCGAAAGAGATTGTCCGTTTT
>NW_025228722.1:24760-25483 GCF_018294505.1 Triticum aestivum
GAATGGTGCATTTTGTGCGCAGAAAAACTATGGAGTTCAAATAAGTTCAAAAAAAATGAAACCCCTTTGTAACAGACGAGTTTCCGTATGAAACCGTGATACTTCGAAAGAGATTTTCCGTTTTGTACACGAAGTGCATCCTGGTTTTGCCGTAACTCTCTCTACATTCTTGCACATGCGATGTGGGTCAAATGATGGTACCATGCCAACTTTCAACCTTTTCAGAGTTCATTTGAAATGCTTTCCAATTTCAGGGTCTTATAGCTCAAAATAATCAGTAAATGCATGAAAAATAACAAATGAAGTCAGAAAGGGTTGAAAATTGATGATGTGGCTTTGAATGGTGCATTTTGAGCACAGAAAAACTATGGAGTTCAAATAAGTTCAAAAAATTGAAATCTCTTTGTAACAGACATGTTTCCGTATGAAACCCTGATACTTCGAAAGAGATTGTCAGTTTTGTACACGAAGTGCATCCAGGTTTTGCCGTCACCCTCTCTACTTTCTTGCACATGCTATGTGGGTCAAATGATGATACCATGCCAACTTTCAACCTTTTCATAGTTCATTTGAAATGCTTTTCAATTTCAGGGTCTTATAGCTCAAAATAACCAGTAAATGCATGAAAAATAACAAATGAAGTCAGAAAGGGTTGAAAATTGATGATGTGGCTTTGCATGGTGCATGTTGAGCACATAAAAACTATGGAGTTCAAATAAGTTC
>NW_025228722.1:28691-29819 GCF_018294505.1 Triticum aestivum
TTCAAATAAGTTCAAAAAATGAAATCCCTTTGTAACAAACGAGTTTCCGTATGAAACCCTGATACTTCGAAAGAGATTATCCGTTTTGTACACGAAGTGCATCCAGTTTTTGCCGTAACCCTCTCTACTTTCTTGCACATGCTATGTGGGTCAAATGATGATACCATGCCAACATTCAACCTTTTCAGAGTTTGTTTGAAATGCTTTTCAATTTCAGGGTCTTATAGCTCAAAATAACCAGTAAATGCATGAAAAATTACAAATGAAGTCAGAAAGGGTTGAAAATTGATGATGTGGCTTTGAATGGTGCATTTTGTGCGCAGAAAAACTATGGAGTTCAAATAAGTTCAAAAAAAATGAAACCCCTTTGTAACAGACGAGTTTCCGTATGAAACCGTGATACTTCGAAAGAGATTGTCCGTTTTCTACACGAAGTGCATCCTGTTTTTGCCGTAACTCTCTCTACATTCTTGCACATGCGATGTGGGTCAAATGATGGTACCATGCCAACTTTCAACCTTTTCAGAGTTCATTTGAAATGCTTTCCAATTTCAGGGTCTTATAGCTCAAAATAATCAGTAAATGCATGAAAAATAACAAATGAAGTCAGAAAGGGTTGAAAATTGATGATGTGGCTTTGAATGGTGCATTTTGAGCACAGAAAAACTATGGAGTTCAAATAAGTTCAAAAAATTGAAATCTCTTTGTAACAGACATGTTTCCGTATGAAACCCTGATACTTCGAAAAAGGTTGTCAGTTTTGTACACGAAGTGCATCCAGGTTTTGCCGTCACCCTCTCTACTTTCTTGCACATGCTATGTGGGTCAAATGATGATACATGCCAACTTTCAACCTTTTCATAGTTCATTTGAAATGCTTTTCAATTTCAGGGTCTTATAGCTCAAAATAACCAGTAAATGCATGAAAAATAACAAATGAAGTCAGAAAGGGTTGAAAATTGATGATGTGGCTTTAATGGTGCATTTTGAGCACAGAAAAACTATCGAGTTCAAATAAGTTAAAAAAATGAAATTCCTTTGTAACAGACAAGTTTCCGTATGAAACCCTGATACTTCGAAAGAGATTGTCCGTTTTGTACACGAAGTGCATCCAGTTTTTGCCGTAAC
>NW_025228722.1:30033-30762 GCF_018294505.1 Triticum aestivum
TGCATTTTGAGCACAGAAAAACTATGGAGTTCAAATAAGTTCAAAAAAATGAAATCCCTTTGTAACAAACGAGTTTCCGTATGAAACCCTGATACTTCGAAAGAGATTGTCCGTTTTGTAGACGAAATGCATCCAGTTTTTGCCGTAACCCTCTCTATTTTCTTGCACATGCTATGTGGGTCAAACGATGATACCATGCAAACTTTTAACCTTTTCAGAGTTCATTTGAAATGCTTTTCAATTTCAGGGTCTTATAGCTCAAAATAATTAGTAAATGCATGAAAAATAACAAATGAAGTCAGAAAGGGTTGAAAATTGATGATGTGGCTTTGAATGGTGCATTTTGAGCACAGAAAAACTATGGAGTTCAAATAAGTTCAAAAAATTGAAATCTCTTTGTAACAGACATGTTTCCGTATGAAACCCTGATACTTCGAAAAAGGTTGTCAGTTTTGTACACGAAGTGCATCCAGGTTTTGCCGTCACCCTCTCTACTTTCTTGCACATGCTATGTGGGTCAAATGATGATACATGCCAACTTTCAACCTTTTCATAGTTCATTTGAAATGCTTTTCAATTTCAGGGTCTTATAGCTCAAAATAACCAGTAAATGCATGAAAAATAACAAATGAAGTCAGAAAGGGTTGAAAATTGATGATGTGGCTTTAATGGTGCATTTTGAGCACAGAAAAACTATCGAGTTCAAATAAGTTAAAAAAATGAAATTCC
>NW_025228722.1:30862-32727 GCF_018294505.1 Triticum aestivum
TTGTAACAGACAAGTTTCCGTATGAAACCCTGATACTTCGAAAGAGATTGTCCGTTTTGTACACGAAGTGCATCCAGTTTTTGCCGTAACCCTCTCTACTTTCTTGCACATGCTATGTGGGTCAAATGATGATACCATGCCAACTTTCAACCTTTTCAGAGTTCATTGGAAATGCTTTTCAATTTAAGGGTCTTATACCTCAAAATAATTAGTAAATGCATGAAAAATAACAAATGAAGTGAGAAAGGGTTGAAAATTGATGATGTGGCTTTGAATGGTGCATTTTGAGCACAGAAAAACTATGGAGTTCAAATAAGTTCAAAAAAATGAAATCCCTTTGTAACAAACGAGTTTCCGTATGAAACCCTGATACTTCGAAAGAGATTGTCCGTTTTGTAGACGAAATGCATCCAGTTTTTGCCGTAACCCTCTCTATTTTCTTGCACATGCTATGTGGGTCAAATGATGATACCATGCAAACTTTTAACCTTTTCAGAGTTCATTTGAAATGCTTTTCAATTTCAGGGTCTTATAGCTCAAAATAATTAGTAAATGCATGAAAAATAACAAATGAAGTCAGAAAGGGTTGAAAATTGATGATGTGGCTTTGAATGGTGCATTTTGAGCACAGAAAAACTATGGAGTTCAAATAAGTTCAAAAAAATGAAATCCCTTTGTAACCGACGAGTTTCCGTATGAAACCCTGATACTTCGAAAGAGATTTTCCGTTTTGTACACGAAGTGCATCCAGTTTTTGTTGTAAACTTCTCTACTTTCTTGCACATGCTATGTGGGTCAAATGATGATACCATGCCAAGTTTCAACCTTTTCACAGTTCATTTGAAATGCTTTTCAATTTCAGGGTCTTATAGGTCAAAATAATCAGTAAATGCATGAAAAATAACAAATGAAGTCAGAAAGTGTTGAAAATTGATGATGTGGCTTTGCATGGTGCATGTTGAGCACATAAAAACTATGGATTTCAAATAAGTTCCAAAAAATGAAATCCCTTTGTAACAGACGAGTTTCCGTATGAAACCCTGATACTTCGAAAGAGATTGTCCGTTTTGTACACGAAGTGCATCCAGTTTTTGCCATAACCCTCTCTACTTTCTTTCACATGATATGTGGGTCAAATGATGATACCATGCCAACTTTCAACCTTTTCATAGTTCATTTGAAATGCTTTTCAATTTCAGGGTCTTATAGCTCAAAATAACTAGTAAATGCATGAAAAATAACAAATGAAGTCAGAAAGGGTTGAAAATTGATGATGTGGCTTTAATGGTGCATTTTGAGCACAGAAAAACTTTCGAGTTGAAATAAGTTAAAAAAATGAAATTCCGTTGTAACAGACAAGTTTCCGTATGAAACCCTGAAACTTCGAAGGAGATTGTCCGTTTTGTACACGAAGTGCATCCAGTTTTTGCCGTAACCCTCTCTACTTTCTTGCACATGCTATGTGGGTCAAATGATGATACCATGCCAACTTTCAACCTTTTCAGAGTTCATTGGAAATGCTTTTCAATTTCAGGGTCTTATACCTCAAAATAATTAGTAAATGCATGAAAAATAACAAATGAAGTCAGAAAGGGTTGAAAATTGATGATGTGGCTTTGAATGCTGCATTTTTAGCACAGAAAAACTATGGAGTTCAAATAAGTTCAAAAAAATGAAATCCCTTTGTAACAAACGAGTTTCCGTATGAAACCCTGATACTTCGAAAGAGATTGTCCGTTTTGTAGACGAATGCATCCAGTTTTTGCCGTAACCCTCTCTATTTTCTTGCACATGCTATGTGGGACAAATGATGATACCATGCAAACTTTTAACCTTTTCAGAGTTCATTTGAAATGCTTTTCAAT
>NW_025228722.1:32737-33197 GCF_018294505.1 Triticum aestivum
AGTAAATGCATGAAAAATAACAAATGAAGTCAGAAAGGGTTGAAAATTGATGATGTGGCTTTGAATGGTGCATTTTGAGCACAGAAAAACTATGGAGTTCAAATAAGTTCAAAAAATTGAAATCTCTTTGTAACAGACATGTTTCCGTATGAAACCCTGATACTTCGAAAAAGGTTGTCAGTTTTGTACACGAAGTGCATCCAGGTTTTGCCGTCACCCTCTCTACTTTCTTGCACATGCTATGTGGGTCAAATGATGATACATGCCAACTTTCAACCTTTTCATAGTTCATTTGAAATGCTTTTCAATTTCAGGGTCTTATAGCTCAAAATAACCAGTAAATGCATGAAAAATAACAAATGAAGTCAGAAAGGGTTGAAAATTGATGATGTGGCTTTAATGGTGCATTTTGAGCACAGAAAAACTATCGAGTTCAAATAAGTTAAAAAAATGAAATTCC
>NW_025228722.1:33207-34073 GCF_018294505.1 Triticum aestivum
GAAAGAGATTTTCCGTTTTGTACATGAAGTGCATCCAGTTTTTGTTGTAAACTTCTCTACTTTCTTGCACATGCTATGCGGGTCAAATGATGATACCATGCCAAGTTTCAACCTTTTCACAGTTCATTTGAAATGCTTTTCAATTTCAGGGTCTTATAGGTCAAAATAATCAGTAAATGCATAAAAAATAACAAATGAAGTCAGAAAGGGTTGAAAATTGATGATGTGGCTTTGCATGGTGCATGTTGAGCACATAAAAACTATGGATTTCAAATAAGTTCCAAAAAATGAAATCCCTTTGTAACAGACGAGTTTCCGTATGAAACCCTGATACTTCGAAAGAGATTGTCCGTTTTGTACACGAAGTGCATCCAGTTTTTGCCATAACCCTCTCTACTTTCTTTCAGATGATATGTGGGTCAAATGATGATACCATGCCAACTTTCAACCTTTTCAGAGTTCATTTGAAATGCTTTTCAATTTGAGGGTCTTATAGCTCAAAATAACCAGTAAATGCATGAAAAATAACAAATGAAGTCAGAATAGGTTGAAAATTGATGATGTGGCTTTGCATGGTGCATTTTGAGCACAGAAAAACTATGGAGTTAAAATAAGTTCAAAAAAATGAAATCCCTTTGTAACAGACAAGTTTCTGTATGAAACCCTGATACTTCGAAAGAGGTTGTCCGTTTTGTACACGAAGTGCATCCAGTTTTTGCCGTAACCCTCTCTACTTTCTTGCACATGCTATGTGGTTCAAATGATGATACCATGCCAACTTTCAACCTTTTCAGAGTTCATTTGAAATGCTTTTCAATTTCATGGTCTTATAGCTCAAAATAATTAGTAAATGCATGAAAAACAAC
>NW_025228722.1:37239-37970 GCF_018294505.1 Triticum aestivum
ACATGTTTCCGTATGAAACCCTGATACTTCGAAAGAGATTGTCCGTTTTGTACACGAAGTGCATCCAGGTTTTGCCGTCACCCTCTCTACTTTCTTGCACATGCTATGTGGGTCAAATGATGATACCATGCCAACTTTCAACCTTTTCATAGTTCATTTGAAATGCTTTTCAATTTCAGGGTGTTATAGCTCAAAATAACCAGTAAATGCATGAAAAATAACAAATGAAGCCAGAAAGGGTTGAAAATTGATGATGTGGCTTTAATGGTGCATTTTGAGCACAGAAAAACTATGGAGTTCAAATAAGTTAAAAAAATGAAATTCCTTTGTAACAGACAAGTTTCCGTATGAAACCCTGATACTTCGAAAGAGATTGTCCGGTTTGTACGGAAGTGCATCCAGTTTTTGCCGTAACCCTCTCTACTTTGTTGCACATGCTATGTGGGTCAGATGATGATACCATGCCAACTTTCAACCTTTTCAGAGTTCATTGGAAATGCTTTTCAATTTCAGGGTCTTATAGCTCAAAATAATTAGTAAATGCATGAAAAATAACAAATGAAGTCAGAAAGGGTTGAAAATTGATGATGTGGCTTTGAATGGTGCATTTTGAGCACAGAAAAACTATGGAGTTCAAATAAGTTCAAAAAAATGAAATCCCTTTGTAACAAACGAGTTTCCGTATGAAACCCTGATACTTCGAAAGAGATTGTCCGTTTTGTACACGAAAT
>NW_025228722.1:38022-39390 GCF_018294505.1 Triticum aestivum
CAATTTCAGGGTCTTATAGCTCAAAATAATCAGTAAATGCATGAAAAATAACGAATGAAGTCAGAAAGGGTTGAAAATTGATGATGTGGCTTTGAAAGGTGCATTTTGAGCACAGAAAAACTATGGAGTTCAAATAAGTTCAAAAAATTGAAATCTCTTTGTAACAGACATGTTTCCGTATGAAACCCTGATACTTCGAAAGAGATTGTCCGTTTTGTACACGAAGTGCATCCAGGTTTTGCCGTCACCCTCTCTACTTTCTTGCACATGCTATGTGGGTGAAATGATGATACCATGCCAACTTTCAACCTTTTCATAGTTCATTTGAAATGCTTTTCAATTTCAGGGTCTTATGTCTCAAAATAACCAGTAAATGCATGAAAAATAACAAATGAAGTCAGAAAGGGTTGAAAATTGATGATGTGGCTTTAATGGTGCATTTTGAGCACAGAAAAACTATGGATTTCAAATAAGTTAAAAAAATGAAATTCCTTTGTAACAGACAAGTTTCCGTATGAAACCCTGATACTTCGAAAGAGATTGTCCGGTTTGTACACGAAGTGCATCCAGTTTTTGCCGTTACCCTCTCTACTTTCTTGCACATGCTATGTGGGTCAAATGATGATACCATGCCAACTTTCAACCTTTTCACAGTTCATTTGAAATGCTTTTCAATTTCAGGGTCTTATAGCTCAAAATAATTAGTAAATGCATGAAAAATAATAAATGAAGTCAGAAAGGGTTGAAAATTGATGATGTGGCTTTGAATGGTGCATTTTGAGCACAGAAAAACTATGGAGTTCAAATAAGTTCAAAAAAATGAAATCCCTTTGTAACAAACGAGTTTCCGTATGAAACCCTGATACTTCGAAAGAGATTGTCCGTTTTGTACACGAAATGCATCCAGATTTTGCCGTAACCCTCTCTATTTTCTTGCACATGCTATGTGGGTCAAATGATCATACCATGCCAACTTTTAACCTTTTCAGAGTTCATTTGAAATGCTTTTCAATTTCAGGGTCTTATAGCTCAAAATAATTAGTAAATGCATGAAAAATAACAAATGAAGTCAGAAAGGGTTGAAAATTGATGATGTGGCTTTGAATGGTGCATTTTGAGCACAGAAAAACTATGGAGTTCAAATAAGTTCAAAAAAAATGAAATCCCTTTGTAACCGACGAGTTTCCGTATGAAACCCTGATACTTCGAAAGAGATTTTCCGTTTTGTACACGAAGTGCATCCAGTTTTTGCTGTAAACCTCTCTACTTTCTTGCACATGCTATGTGGGTCAAATGATGATACCATGCCAAGTTTCAACCTTTTCACAGTTCATTTGAAATGCTTTTCAATTTCAGGGTCTTATAGCT
>NW_025228723.1:0-943 GCF_018294505.1 Triticum aestivum
TCAATCCTTTCTGACTTCATTTGTTATTTTTCATGCATTTACTAATTATTTTGAGCTATAAGACCCTAAAATTGAGAAGCATTTCAAATGAACTCTGAAAAGGTTGAAAGTTGGCATGATATCATCATTTCATCCACATAGCATGTGCAAGAAAGTTGAGAGGGTTACGGCAAAAACCGGATGCACTTCGTGTACGGAACGGACAATCTCTTTCAAAGTATCAGGATTTCATCCGGAAACTCGTCTGTTACAAAGGGATTTCATTTTTTAAACCTTATTTGAACTCCTGACTTTTTGTGTGTTCAAAATGCACCATTCAAAGCCACATCATCATTTTTCAATCCTTTCTGACTTCATTTGTTATTTTTCATGCATTTACTAATTATTTTGAGCTATAAGACCCTAAAATTGAGAAGCATTTCCAATGAACTCTGAAAAGGTTGAAAGTTGGCATGATATCATCATTTCATCCACATAGCATGTGCAAGAAATTTGAGTGGGTTACGGCAAAAACTGGATGCACTTCGTGTACAAAACGGACAATCTCTTTGAAAGTATCAGGATTTCATCCGGAAACTCGTCTGTTACAAAGGGATTTCATTTTTTAAACCTTATTTGAACTCCTGACTTTTTGTGTGTTCAAAATGCACCATTCAAAGCCACATCATCATTTTTCAATCCTTTCTGACTTCATTTGTTATTTTTCATGCATTTACTAATTATTTTGAGCTATAAGACCCTAAAATTGAAAAGCATTTCAAATGAACTCTGAAAAGGTTGAAAGTTGGCATGATATCATCATTTCATCCACATAGCATGTGCAAGAAAGTTGAGAGGGTTACGGCAAAAACCGGATGCACTTCGTGTACGGAACGGACAATCTCTTTCAAAGTATCAGGATTTCATCCGGAAACTCGTCTGTTACAAAGGGATTTCATTTTTT
>NW_025228723.1:2928-3259 GCF_018294505.1 Triticum aestivum
CACTTCGTGTACGGAACGGACAATCTCTTTCAAAGTATCAGGATTTCATCCGGAAACTCGTCTGTTACAAAGGGATTTCATTTCTTAAACCTTATTTGAACTCCTGACTTTTTGTGTGTTCAAAATGCACCATTCAACGCCACATCATCATTTGTCAATCCTTTCTGACTTCATTTGTTATTTTTCATGCATTTACTAATTATTTTGAGCTATAAGACCCTAAAATTGAAAAGCATTTCAAATGAACTCTGAAAAGGTTGAAAGTTGGCATGATATCATCATTTCATCCACATAGCATGTGCAAGAAAGTTGAGAGGGTTATGGCAAAAAC
>NW_025228723.1:3997-5561 GCF_018294505.1 Triticum aestivum
TCCGGAAACTCGTCTGTTACAAAGGGATTTCATTTTTTAAACCTTATTTGAACTCCTGACTTTTTGTGTGTTCAAAATGCACCATTCAAAGCCACATCATCATTTTTCAATCCTTTCTGACTTCATTTGTTATTTTTCATGCATTTACTAATTATTTTGAGCTATAAGACCCTAAAATTGAAAAGCATTTCAAATGAACTCTGAAAAGGTTGAAAGTTGGCATGATATCATCATTTCATCCACATAGCATGTGCAAGAAAGTTGAGAGGGTTACGGCAAAAACCGGATGCACTTCGTGTACGGAACGGACAATCTCTTTCAAAGTATCAGGATTTCATCCGGAAACTCGTCTGTTACAAAGGGATTTCATTTTTTAAACCTTATTTGAACTCCTGACTATTTGCGTGTTCAAAATGCACCATTCAAAGCCACATCATCATTTTTCAATCCTTTCTGACTTCATTTGTTATTTTTCATGCATTTACTAATTATTTTGAGCTATAAGACCCTAAAATTGAAAAGCATTTCAAATGAACTCTGAAAAGGTTGAAAGTTGGCATGATATCATCATTTCATCCACATAGCATGTGTAAAAGTTGAGAGGGTTACGGCAAAAACAGGATGCACTTCGTGTACGGAACGGACAATCTCTTTGAAAGTATCAGGATTTCATCCGGAAACTCGTCTGTTACAAAGGGATTTCATTTTTTAAACCTTATTTGAACTCCTGACTTATTGTGTGTTCAAAATGCACCATTGAAAGCCACATCATCATTTTTCAATCCTTTCTGACTTCATTTGTTATTTTCATGCATTTACTAATTATTTTGAGCTATAAGACCCTAAAATTGAGAAGCATTTCAAATGAACTCTGAAAAAGGTTGAAAGTTGGCATTATATCATCATTTCATCTACATAGCATGTGCAAGAAAGTTGAGAGGGTTACGGCAAAAACTGGATGCACTTCTTGTACAAAACGGACAATCTCTTTCAAAGTATCAGGATTTCATCCGGAAACTCGTCTGTTACAAAGCGATTTCATTTTTTAAACCTTATTTGAACTCCTGACTTTTTGTGTGTTCAAAATGCACCATTCAAAGCCACATCATCATTTTTCAATCCTTTCTGACTTCATATGTTATTTTTAATGCATTTACGAATTATTTTGAGCTATAAGACCCTAAAATTGAAAAGCATTTCAAATGAACTCTGAAAAGGTTGAAAGTTGGCATGATATCATCATTTCATCCACATAGCATGTGCAAGAAAGTTGAGAGGGTTACGGCAAAAACCGGATGCACTTCGTGTACAAAACGGACAATCTCTTTCAAAGTATCAGGATTTCATCCGGAAACTCGTCTGTTACAAAGGGATTTCATTTTTTAAACCTTATTTGAACTCCTGACTTTTTGTGTGTTCAAAATGCACCATTCAAAGCCACATCATCATTTTTCAATCCTTTCTGACTTCATTTGTTATTTTTCATGCATTTACTAATTATTTTGAGCTATAAGACCCTAAAATTGAGAAGCATTTCAAATGAACTCTGAAAAGGTTGAAAGTT
>NW_025228723.1:5864-8075 GCF_018294505.1 Triticum aestivum
ATTTGTTATTTTTCATGCATTTACTAATTATTTTGAGCTATAAGACCCTAAAATTGAAAAGCATTTCAAATGAACTCTGAAAAGGCTGAAAGTTGGCATGATATCATCATTTCATCCACATAGCATGTGCAAGAAAGTTGAGAGGGTTACGGCAAAAACTGGATGCACTTCGTGTGCAAAACGGACAATCTCTTTCAAAGTATCATGATTTCATCCGGAAACTCGTCTGTTACAAAGGGATTTCATTTTTTAAACCTTATTTGAACTCCTGACTTTTTGTGTGTTCAAAATGCACCATTCAAAGCCACATCATCATTTTGCAATCCTTTCTGACTTCATTTGTTATTTTTCATGCATTTACTAATTATTTTGAGCTATAAGACCCTAAAATTGAGAAGCATTTCAAATGAACTCTGAAAAGGTTGAAAGTTGGCATGATATCATCATTTCATGCACATAGCATGTGCAAGAAAGTTGAGAGGGTTACGGCAAAAACTGGATGCACTTCGTGTACAAAACGGACAATCTCTTTCAAAGTATCAGGATTTCATCCGGAAACTCGTCTGTTACAAAGGGATTTCATTTTTTAAACCTTATTTGAACTCCTGACTTTTTGTGTGTTCAAAATGCACCATTCAAAGCCACATCATCATTTTTCAATCCTTTCTGACTTCATTTGTTATTTTCTTGCATTTATGAATTATTTTGAGCTATAAGACCCTAAACTTGAGAAGCATTTCAAATGAACTCTGAAAAGGTTGAAAGTTGGCATGATATCATCATTTCATCCACATAGCATGTGCAAGAAAGTTGAGAGGGTTACGGCAAAAACTGGATGCACTTCGTGTACGGAACGGACAATCTCTTTCAAAGTATCAGGATTTCATCCGGAAACTCGTCTGTTACAAAGGGATTTCATTTCTTAAACCTTATTTGAACTCCTGACTTTTTGTGTGTTCAAAATGCACCATTCAACGCCACATCATCATTTGTCAATCCTTTCTGACTTCATTTGTTATTTTTCATGCATTTACTAATTATTTTGAGCTATAAGACCCTAAAATTGAAAAGCATTTCAAATGAACTCTGAAAAGGTTGAAAGTTGGCATGATATCATCATTTCATCCACATAGCATGTGCAAGAAAGTTGAGAGGGTTATGGCAAAAACCGGATGCACTTCTTGTACGGAACGGACAATCTCTTTCAAAGTATCAGGATTTCATCCGGAAACTCGTCTGTTACAAAGGGATTTCATTTTTTAAACCTTATTTGAACTCCTGACTTTTTGTGTGTTCATAATGCACCATTCAAAGCCACATCATCATTTTTCAATCCTTTCTGACTTCATTTGTTATTTTTCATGCATTTACTAATTATTTTGAGCTATAAGACCCTAAAATTGAGAAGCATTTCAAATGAACTCTGAAAAGGTTGAAAGTTGGCATGATATCATCATTTCATCCACATAGCATGTGCAAGAAAGTTGAGAGGGTTACGGCAAAAACTGGATGCACTTCGTGTACAAAACGGACAATCTCTTTCAAAGTATCAGGATTTCATCCGGAAACTCGTCTGTTACAAAAGGATTTCATTTTTTAAACCTTATTTGAACTCCTGACTTTTTGTGTGTTCAAAATGCACCATTCAAAGCCACATCATCATTTGTCAATCCTTTCTGACTTCATTTGTTATTTTTCATGCATTTACTAATTATTTTGAGCTATAAGACCCTAAAATTGAAATGCATTTCAAATGAACTCTGAAAAGGTTGAAAGTTGGCATGATATCATCATTTCATCCACATAGCATGTGCAAGAAAGTTGAGAGGGTTACGGCAAAAACCGGATGCACTTCGTGTACGGAACGGACAATCTCTTTCAAAGTATCAGGATTTCATCCGGAAACTCGTCTGTTACAAAGGGATTTCATTTTTTAAACCTTATTTGAACTCCTGACTTTTTGTGTGTTCAAAATGCACCATTCAAAGCCACATCATCATTTTTCAATCCTTTCTGACTTCATTTGTTATTTATCATGCATTTACTAATTATTTTGAGCTATAAGACCCTAAAATTGAGAAGCATTTCAAATGAACTCTGAAAAGGTTGAAAGTTGGCATGATATCATCATTTCATCCACATAGCATGTGCAAGAAATTTGAGAGGGTTACGGCAAAAACTGGATGCACTTCGTGTACAAAACGGACAATC
>NW_025228723.1:8539-12236 GCF_018294505.1 Triticum aestivum
AAAGTTGAGAGGGTTACGGCAAAAACTGGATGCACTTCGTGTACAAAACGGACAATCTCTTTCAAAGTATCAGGATTTCATCCGGAAACTCGTCTGTTACAAAGGGATTTCATTTTTTAAACCTTATTTGAACTCCTGACTTTTTGTATGTTCAAAATGCACCATTCAAAGCCACATCATCATTTTTCAATCCTTTCTGACTTCATTTGTTATTTTTCATGCATTTCCTAATTATTTTGAGCTATAAGACCCTAAAATTGAAAAGCATTTCAAATGAACTCTGAAAAGGTTGAAAGTTGGCATGATATCATCATTTCATCCACATAGCATGTGCAAGAAAGTTGAGAGGGTTACGGCAAAAACCGGATGCACTTCGTGTACGGAACGGACAATCTCTTTCAAAGTATCAGGATTTCATCCGGAAACTCGTCTGTTACAAAGGGATTTCATTTTTTAAACCTTATTTGAACTCCTGACTTTTTGCGTGTTCAAAATGCACCATTCAAAGCCACATCATCATTTTTCAATCCTTTCTGACTTCATTTGTTATTTTTCATGCATTTACTAATTATTTTGAGCTATAAGACCCTAAAATTGAAAAGCATTTCAAATGAACTCTGAAAAGGTTGAAAGTTGGCATGATATCATCATTTCATCCACATAGCATGTGCAAAAGTTGAGAGGGTTACGGCAAAAACAGGATGCACTTCGTGTACAGAATGGACAATCTCTTTGAAAGTATCAGGATTTCATCCGGAAACTCGTCTGTTACAAAGGGATTTCATTTTTTAAACCTTATTTGAACTCCTGACTTTTTGTGTGTTCAAAATGCACCATTCAAAGCCACATCATCATTTTTCAATCCTTTCTGACTTCATTTGTTATTTTTCATGCATTTACTAATTATTTTGAGCTATAAGACCCTAAAATTGAAAAGCATTTCAAATGAACTCTGAAAAAGTTGAAAGTTGGCATGATATCATCATTTCATCCACATAGCATGTGCAAGAAAGTTGAGAGGGTTACGGCAAAAACTGGATGCACTTCGTGTACAAAACGGACAATCTCTTTCAAAGTATCAGGATTTCATCCGGAAACTCGTCTGTTACAAAGGGATTTCATTTTTTTAAACCTTATTTGAACTCCTGACTTTTTGTGTGTTCAAAATGCACCATTCAAAGCCACATCATCATTTTTCAATCCTTTCTGACTTCATTTGTTATTTTTCATGCATTTACTAATTATTTTGAGCTATAAGACCCTAAAATTGAAAACATTTCAAATGAACTCTTAAAAGGTTGAAAGTTGGCATGATATCATCATTTCATCCACATAGCATGTGCAAGAAAGTTGAGAGGGTTACGGCAAAAACTGGATGCACTTCGTGTACGAAACGGACAATCTCTTTCAAAGTATCAGGATTTCATCCGGAAACTCGTCTGTTACAAAGGGATTTCATTTTTTAAAACTTATTTGAACTCCTGACTTTTTGTGTGTTCAAAATGCACCATTCAAAGCCACATCATCATTTTTCAATCCTTTCTGACTTCATTTGTTATTTTTCATGCATTTACTAATTATTTTGAGCTATACGACCCTAAAATTGAAAAGCATTTCAAATGAACTCTGAAAAGGTTGAAAGTTGGCATGATATCATCATTTCATCCACATAGCATGTGCAAGAAAGTTGAGAGGGTTACGGCAAAAACTGGATGCACTTCGTGTACAAAACGGACAATCTCTTTCAAAGTATCAGGATTTCATCCGGAAACTCGTCTGTTACAAAGGGATTTCATTTTTTTAAACTTATTTGAACTCCTGACTTTTTGTGTGTTCAAAATGCACCATTAAAAGCCACATCATCATTTTTCAATCCTTTCTGACTTCATTTGTTATTTTTCATGCATTTACTAATTATTTTGAGCTATAAGACCCTAAAATTGAAAAGCATTTCAAATGAACTCTGAAAAGGTTGAAAGTTGGCATGATATCATCATTTCATCCACATAGCATGTGCAAGAAAGTTGAGAGGGTTACGGCAAAAACTGGATGCACTTCGTGTACAAAACGGACAATCTCTTTCAAAGTATCAGGATTTCATCCGGAAACTCGTCTGTTACAAAGGGATTTCATTTTTTAAAACTTATTTAAACTCCTGACTTTTTGTGTGTTCAAAATGCACCATTCAAAGCCACATCATCATTTTTCAATCCTTTCTGACTTCATTTGTTATTTTTCATGCATTTACTAATTATTTTGAGCTATAAGACCCTAAAATTGAAAAGCATTTCAAATGAACTCTGAAAAGGTTGAAAGTTGGCATGATATCATCATTTCATCCACATAGCATGTGCAAGAAAGTTGAGAGGGTTACGGCAAAAACTGGATGCACTTCGTGTACAAAACGGACAATCTGTTTCAAAGTATCAGGATTTCATCCGGAAACTCGTCTGTTAGAAAGGGATTTCATTTTTTAAACCTTATTTGAACTCCTGACTTTTTGTGTGTTCAAAATGCACCATTCAAAGCCACATCATCATTTTTCAATCCTTTCTGACTTCATTTGTTATTTTTCATGCATTTACTAATTATTTTGAGCTATAAGACCCTAAAATTGAGAAGCATTTCAAATGAACTCTGAAAAGGTTGAAAGTTGGCATGATATCATCATTTCATCCACATAGCATGTGCAAGAAAGTTGAGAGGGTTACGGCAAAAACTGGATGCACTTCGTGTACAAAACGGACAATCTCTTTCAAAGTATCCGGATTTCATCCGGAAACTCGTCTGTTACAAAGGGATTTCATTTTTTAAACCTTATTTGAACTCCTGACTTTTTGTGTGTTCAAAATTCACCATTCAAAGCCACATCATCATTTTTCAATCCTTTCTGACTTCATTTGTTATTTTTCATGCATTTACTAATTATTTTGAGCTATAAGACCCTAAAATTGAGAAGCATTTCAAATGAACTCTGAAAAGGTTGAAAGTTGGCATGATATCATCATTTCATCCACATAGCATGTGCAAGAAAGTTGAGAGGGTTACGGCAAAAACTGGATGCACTTCGTCTACAAAACAGACAATCTCTTTCAAAGTATCAGGATTTCATCCGGAAACTCGTCTATTACAAAGGGATTTCATTTTTTAAACCTTATTTGAACTCCTGACTTTTTGTGTGTTCAAAATGCACCATTCAAAGCCACATCATCATTTTTCAATCCTTTCTGACTTCATTTGTTATTTTTCATGTATTTACTAATTATTTTGAGCTATAAGACCCTAAAATTGAAAAGCATTTCAAATGAACTCTGAAAAGGTTGAAAGTTGGCATGATATCATCATTTCATCCACATAGCATGTGCAAGAAAGTTGAGAGGGTTACGGCAAAAAATGGATGCACTTCTTGTACAAAACGGACAATCTCTTTCAAAGTATCAGGATTTCATCCGGAAACTCGTCTGTTACAAAAGGATTTCATTTTTTAAACCTTATTTGAACTCCTGACTTTTTGTGTGTTCAAAATGCACCATTCAAAGCCACATCATCATTTTTCAATCCTTTCTGACTTCATTTGTTATTTTCATGCATTTATGAATTATTTTGAGCTATAAGACCCTAAAATTGAGAAGCATTTCAAATGAACTCTGAAAAGGTTGAAAGTTGGCACGATATCATCATTTCATCCACATAGCAT
>NW_025228723.1:14823-19010 GCF_018294505.1 Triticum aestivum
TCAATCCTTTCTGACTTCATTTGTTATTTTTCATGCATTTACTAATTATTTTGAGCTATAAGACCCTAAAATTGAGAAGCATTTCAAATGAACTCTGAAAAGGTTGAAAGTTGGCATGATATCATCATTTCATGCACATAGCATGTGCAAGAAAGTTGAGAGGGTTACGGCAAAAACTGGATGCACTTCTTGTACAAAACGGATAATCTCTTTCAAAGTATCAGGATTTCATCCGGAAACTCGTCTGTTACAAAAGGATTTCATTTTTTAAACCTTATTTGAACTCCTGACTTTTTGTGTGTTCAAAATGCACCATTCAAAGCCACATCATCATTTGTCAATCCTTTCTGACTTCATTTGTTATTTTTCATGCATTTACTAATTATTTTGAGCTATAAGACCCTAAAATTGAAAAGCATTTCAAATGAACTCTGAAAAGGTTGAAAGTTGGCATGATATCATCATTTCATCCACATAGCATGTGCAAGAAAGTTGAGAGGGTTACGGAAAAAACAGGATGCACTTCGTGTACGGAACGGACAATCTCTTTCAAAGTATCAGGATTTCATCCGGAAACTCGTCTGTTACAAAGGGATTTCATTTTTTAAACCTTATTTGAACTCCTGACTTTTTGTGTGTTCAAAATGCACCATTCAAAGCCACATCATCATTTTTCAATCCTTTCTGACTTCATTTGTTATTTTTCATGCATTTACTAATTATTTTGAGCTATAAGACCCTAAAATTGAGAAGCATTTCAAATGAACTCTGAAAAGGTTGAAAGTTGGCATGATATCATCATTTCATCCACATAGCATGTGCAAGAAAGTTGAGAGGGTTACGGCAAAAACTGGATGCACTTCGTGTACAAAACGGACAATCTCTTTCAAAGTATCCGGATTTCATCCGGAAACTCGTCTGTTACAAAGGGATTTCATTTTTTAAACCTTATTTGAACTCCTGACTTTTTGTGTGTTCAAAATTCACCATTCAAAGCCACATCATCATTTTTCAATCCTTTCTGACTTCATTTGTTATTTTTCATGCATTTACTAATTATTTTGAGCTATAAGACCCTAAAATTGAGAAGCATTTCAAATGAACTCTGAAAAGGTTGAAAGTTGGCATGATATCATCATTTCATCCACATAGCATGTGCAAGAAAGTTGAGAGGGTTACGGCAAAAACTGGATGCACTTCGTCTACAAAACAGACAATCTCTTTCAAAGTATCAGGATTTCATCCGGAAACTCGTCTATTACAAAGGGATTTCATTTTTTAAACCTTATTTGAACTCCTGACTTTTTGTGTGTTCAAAATGCACCATTCAAAGCCACATCATCATTTTTCAATCCTTTCTGACTTCATTTGTTATTTTTCATGTATTTACTAATTATTTTGAGCTATAAGACCCTAAAATTGAAAAGCATTTCAAATGAACTCTGAAAAGGTTGAAAGTTGGCATGATATCATCATTTCATCCACATAGCATGTGCAAGAAAGTTGAGAGGGTTACGGCAAAAAATGGATGCACTTCTTGTACAAAACGGACAATCTCTTTCAAAGTATCAGGATTTCATCCGGAAACTCGTCTGTTACAAAAGGATTTCATTTTTTAAACCTTATTTGAACTCCTGACTTTTTGTGTGTTCAAAATGCACCATTCAAAGCCACATCATCATTTTTCAATCCTTTCTGACTTCATTTGTTATTTTCATGCATTTATGAATTATTTTGAGCTATAAGACCCTAAAATTGAGAAGCATTTCAAATGAACTCTGAAAAGGTTGAAAGTTGGCATGATATCATCATTTCATCCACATAGCATGTGCAAGAAAGTTGAGAGGGTTACGGCAAAAACCGGATGCAGTTCGTGTACGGAACGGACAATCTCTTTCAAAGTATCAGGATTTCATCCGGAAACTCGTCTGTTACAAAGGGATTTCATTTTTTAAACCTTATTTGAACTCCTGACTTTTTGTGTGTTCAAAATTCACCATTCAAAGCCACATCATCATTTGTCAATCCTTTCTGACTTCATTTGTTATTTTTCATGCATTTACTAATTATTTTGAGCTATAAGACCCTAAAATTGAAAAGCATTTCAAATGAACTCTGAAAAGGTTGAAAGTTGGCATGATATCATCATTTCATCCACATAGCATGTGCAAGAAAGTTGAGAGGGTTACGGCAAAAACTGGATGCACTTCGTGTACAAAACGGTCAATCTCTTTCAAAGTATCAGGATTTCATCCGGAAACTCGTCTGTTACAAAGGGATTTCATTTTTTAAAACTTATTTGAACTCCTGACTTTGTGTGTGTTCAAAATGCACCATTCAAAGCCACATCATCATTTTTCAATCCTTTCTGACTTCATTTGTTATTTTTCATGCATTTACTAATTATTTTGAGCTATAAGACCCTAAAATTGAAAAGCATTTCAAATGAACTCTGAAAAGGTTGAAAGTTGGCATGACATCATCATTTCATCCACATAGCATGTGCAAGAAAGTTGAGAGGGTTACGGCAAAAACTGGATGCACTTCGTGTACAAAACGGACAATCTCTTTCAAAGTATCAGGATTTCATCCGGAAACTCGTCTGTTACAAAGGGATTTCATTTTTTAAACCTTATTTGAACTCCTGACTTTTTGTGTGTTCAAAATGCACCATTCAAAGCCACATCATCATTTTTCAATCCTTTCTCACTTCATTTGTTATTTTTCATGCATTTACTAATTATTTTGAGCTATAAGACCCTAAAATTGAAAAGCATTTCAAATGAACTCTGAAAAAGTTGAAAGTTGGCATGATATCATCATTTCATCCACATAGCATGTGCAAGAAAGTTGAGAGGGTTACGGCAAAAACTGGATGCACTTCGTGTACAAAACGGACAATCTCTTTCAAAGTATCAGGATTTCATCCGGAAACTCGTCTGTTACAAAGGGATTTCATTTTTTTAAACCTTATTTGAACTCCTGACTTTTTGTGTGTTCAAAATGCACCATTCAAAGCCACATCATCATTTTTCAATTCTTTATGACTTCATTTGTTATTTTTCATGCATTTACTAATTATTTTGAGCTATAAGACCCTAAAATTGAAAAGCATTTCAAATGAACTCTGAAAAGGTTGAAAGTTGGCATGATATCATCATTTCATCCACATAGCATCTGCAAGAAAGTTGAGAGGGTTACGGCAAAAACCGGATGCACTTCGTGTACGGAACGGACAATCTCTTTCAAAGTATCAGGATTTCATCCGGAAACTCGTCTGTTACAAAGGGATTTGATTTTTTTAACCTTATTTGAACTACTGACTTTTTGTGTGTTCAAAATGCACCATTCAAAGCCACATCATCATTTTTCAATCCTTTTTGACTTCATTTGTTATTTTTCATGCATTTACTAATTATTTTGAGCTATAAGACCCTAAAATTGAAAAGCATTTCAAATGAACTCTAAAAAGGTTGAAAGTTGGCATGATATCATCATTTCATCCACATAGCATGTGCAAGAAAGTTGAGAGGGTTACGGCAAAAACTGGATGCACTTCGTGTACGGAACGGACAATCTCTTTCAAAGTATCAGGATTTCATCCGGAAACTCGTCTGTTACAAAGGGATTTCATTTTTTAAACCTTATTTGAACTCCTGACTTTTTGTGTGTTCAAAATGCACCATTCAAAGCCACATCATCATTTTTCAATCCTTTCTGACTTCATTTGTTATTTTTCATGCATTTACTAATTATTTTGAGCTATAAGACCCTAAAATTGAGAAGCATTTCAAATGAACTCTGAAAAGGTTGAAAGTTGGCATGATATCATCATTTCATCCACATAGCATGTGCAAGAAAGTTGAGAGGGTTACGGCAAAAACTGGATGCACTTCGTGTACAAAACGGACAATCTCTTTCAAAGTATCAGGATTTCATCCGGAAACTCGTGTGTTACAAAGGGATTTCATTTTTTAAACCTTATTTGAACTCCTGACTTTTTGTATGTTCAAAATGCACCATTCAAAGCCACATCATCATTTTTCAATCCTTTCTGACTTCATTTGTTATTTTTCATGCATTTACTAATTATTTTGAGCTATAAGACCCTAAAATTGAAAAGCATTTCAAATGAACGCTGAAAAGGTTGAAAGTTGGCATGATATCATCCTTTCATCCACATAGCA
>NW_025228723.1:19020-20101 GCF_018294505.1 Triticum aestivum
TCCACATAGCATGTGCAAGAAAGTTGAGAGGGTTACGGCAAAAACTGGATGCACTTCGTGTACAAAACGGACAATCTCTTTCAAAGTATCAGGATTTCATCCGGAAACTCGTGTGTTACAAAGGGATTTCATTTTTTAAACCTTATTTGAACTCCTGACTTTTTGTATGTTCAAAATGCACCATTCAAAGCCACATCATCATTTTTCAATCCTTTCTGACTTCATTTGTTATTTTTCATGCATTTACTAATTATTTTGAGCTATAAGACCCTAAAATTGAAAAGCATTTCAAATGAACTCTGAAAAGGTTGAAAGTTGGCATGATATCATCCTTTCATCCACATAGCATGTGCAGGAAAGTTGAGAGGGTTACGGCAAAAACTGGATGCACTTCGTGTACAAAACGGACAACCTCTTTCAAAGTATCAGGATTTCATCCGGAAACTCGTCTGTTACAAAGGGATTTCATTTTTTAAACCTTATTTGAACTCCTGACTTTTTGTGTGTTCAAAATGCACCATTCAAAGCCACATCATCATTTTTCAATCCTTTCTGACTTCATTTGTTATTTTTCATGCATTTACTAATTATTTTGAGCTATAAGACCCTAAAATTGAAAAGCATTTCAAATGAACTCTGAAAAAGTTGAAAGTTGGCATGATATCATCATTTCATCCACATAGCATGTGCAAGAAAGTTGAGAGGGTTACGGCAAAAACTGGATGCACTTCGTGTACAAAACGGACAATCTCTTTCAAAGTATCAGGATTTCATCCGAAAACTCGTCTGTTACAAAGGGATTTCATTTTTTTAAACCTTATTTGAACTCCTGACTTTTTGTGTGTTCAAAAGGCACCATTCAAAGCCACATCATCATTTTTCAATCCTTTCTGACTTCATTTGTTATTTTTCATGCATTTACTAATTATTTTGAGCTATAAGACCCTAAAATTGAAAAGCATTTCAAATGAACTCTGAAAAGGTTGAAAGCTGGCATGATATCATCATTTCATCCACATAGCATGTGCAAGAAAGTTGAGAGGGTTACGGCAAAAAGCGGATGCACTTCGTGTACGGAACG
>NW_025228723.1:20111-21164 GCF_018294505.1 Triticum aestivum
TGGCATGATATCATCATTTCATCCACATAGCATGTGCAAGAAAGTTGAGAGGGTTACGGCAAAAACCGGATGCACTTCGTGTACGGAACGGACAATCTCTTTCAAAGTATCAGGATTTCATCCGGAAACTCGTCTGTTACAAAGGGATTTCATTTTTTTTAACCTTATTTGAACTCCTGACTTTTTGTGTGTTCAAAATGCACCATTCAAAGCCACATCATCATTTTTCAATCCTTTCTGACTTCATTTGTTATTTTTCATGCATTTACTAATTATTTTGAGCGATAAGACCCTAAAATTGAAAAGCATTTCAAATGAACTCTGAAAAGGTTGAAAGTTGGCATGATATCATCATTTCATCCACATAGCATGTGCAAGAAAGTTGAGAGGGTTACGGCAAAAACTGGATGCACTTCTTGTACAAAACGGACAATCTCTTTCAAAGTATCAGGATTTCATCCGGAAACTCGTCTGTTACAAAGGGATTTCATTTTTTAAACCTTATTTGAACTCCTGACTTTTTGTGTGTTCAAAATGCACCATTCAAAGCCACATCATCATATTCCAATCCTTTCTGACTTCATTTGTTATTTTCATGCATTTATGAATTATTTTGAGCCATAAGACCCTAAAATTGAGAAGCATTTCAAATGAACTCTGAAAAGGTTGAAAGTTGGCATGATATCATCATTTCATCCACATAGCATGTGCAAGAAAGTTGAGAGGGTTACGGCAAAAACTGGATGCACTTCGTGTACAAAACGGACAATCTCTTTCAAAGTATCAGGATTTCATCCGGAAACTCGTCTGTTACAAAGGGATTTCATTTTTTAAACCTTATTTGAACTCCTGACTTTTTGTATGTTCAAAATGCACCATTCAAAGCCACATCATCATTTTTCAATCCTTTCTGACTTCATTTGTTATTTTTCATGCATTTCCTAATTATTTTGAGCTATAAGACCCTAAAATTGAAAAGCATTTCAAATGAACTCTGAAAAGGTTGAAAGTTGGCATGATATCATCATTTCATCCACATAGCATGTGCAAGAA
>NW_025228723.1:21174-22851 GCF_018294505.1 Triticum aestivum
CTTTTTGTATGTTCAAAATGCACCATTCAAAGCCACATCATCATTTTTCAATCCTTTCTGACTTCATTTGTTATTTTCATGCATTTATGAATTATTTTGAGCCATAAGACCCTAAAATTGAGAAGCATTTCAAATGAACTCTGAAAAGGTTGAAAGTTGGCATGATATCATCATTTCATCCACATAGCATGTGCAAAAAAGTTGAGAGGGTTACGGCAAAAACTGGATGCACTTCGTGTACAAAACGGACAATCTCTTTCAAAGTATCAGGATTTCATCCGGAAACTCGTCTGTTACAAAGGGATTTCATTTTTTAAACCTTATTTGAACTCCTGACTTTTTGTATGTTCAAAATGCACCATTCAAAGCCACATCATCATTTTTCAATCCTTTCTGACTTCATTTGTTATTTTTCATGCATTTCCTAATTATTTTGAGCTATAAGACCCTAAAATTGAAAAGCATTTCAAATGAACTCTGAAAAGGTTGAAAGTTGGCATGATATCATCATTTCATCCACATAGCATGTGCAAGAAAGTTGAGAGGGTTACGGCAAAAACCGGATGCACTTCGTGTACGGAACGGACAACCTCTTTCAAAGTATCAGGATTTCATCCGGAAACTCGTCTGTTACAAAGGGATTTCATTTTTTAAACCTTATTTGAACTCCTGACTTTTTGTGTGTTCAAAATGCACCATTCAAAGCCACATCATCATTTTTCAATCCTTTCTGACTTCATTTGTTATTTTTCATGCATTTACTAATTATTTTGAGCTATAAGACCCTAAAATTGAAAAGCATTTCAAATGAACTCTGAAAAGGTTGAAAGTTGGCATGATATCATCATTTCATCCACATAGCATGTGCAGGTAAGTTGAGAGGGTTACGGCAAAAACTGGATGCACTTCGTGTACAAAACGGACAACCTCTTTCAAAGTATCAGGATTTCATCCGGAAACTCGTCTATTACAAAGGGATTTCATTTTTTAAACCTTATTTGAACTCCTGACTTTTTGTGTGTTCAAAATGCACCATTCAAAGCCACATCATCATTTTTCAATCCTTTCTGACTTCATTTGTTATTTTTCATGCATTTACTAATTATTTTGAGCTATAAGACCCTAAAATTGAAAAGCATTTCAAATGAACTCTGAAAAAGTTGAAAGTTGGCATGATATCATCATTTCATCCACATAGCATGTGCAAGAAAGTTGAGAGGGTTACGGCAAAAACTGGATGCACTTCGTGTACAAAACGGACAATCTCTTTCAAAGTATCAGGATTTCATCCGAAAACTCGTCTGTTACAAAGGGATTTCATTTTTTTAAACCTTATTTGAACTCCTGACTTTTTGTGTGTTCAAAAGGCACCATTCAAAGCCACATCATCATTTTTCAATCCTTTCTGACTTCATTTGTTATTTTTCATGCATTTACTAATTATTTTGAGCTATAAGACCCTAAAATTGAAAAGCATTTCAAATGAACTCTGAAAAGGTTGAAAGCTGGCATGATATCATCATTTCATCCACATAGCATGTGCAAGAAAGTTGAGAGGGTTACGGCAAAAAGCGGATGCACTTCGTGTACGGAACGGACAATCTCTTTCAAAGTATCAGGATTTCATCCGGAAACTCGTCTGTTACAAAGGGATTTCATTTTTTTAACCTTATTTGA
>NW_025228723.1:22861-23338 GCF_018294505.1 Triticum aestivum
TGACTTCATTTGTTATTTTTCATGCATTTACTAATTATTTTGAGCTATAAGACCCTAAAATTGAAAAGCATTTCAAATGAACTCTGAAAAGGTTGAAAGTTGGCATGATATCATCATTTCATCCACATAGCATCTGCAAGAAAGTTGAGAGGGTTACGGCAAAAACCGGATGCACTTCGTGTACGGAACGGACAATCTCTTTCAAAGTATCAGGATTTCATCCGGAAACTCGTCTGTTACAAAGGGATTTGATTTTTTTAACCTTATTTGAACTACTGACTTTTTGTGTGTTCAAAATGCACCATTCAAAGCCACATCATCATTTTTCAATCCTTTTTGACTTCATTTGTTATTTTTCATGCATTTACTAATTATTTTGAGCTATAAGACCCTAAAATTGAAAAGCATTTCAAATGAACTCTAAAAAGGTTGAAAGTTGGCATGATATCATCATTTCATCCACATAGCATGTGCAAG
>NW_025228723.1:26539-26968 GCF_018294505.1 Triticum aestivum
TTGGCATGATATCATCATTTCATCCACATAGCATGTGCAAGAAAGTTGAGAGGGTTACGGCAAAAACTGGATGCACTTCGTGTACAAAACGGACAATCTCTTTCAAAGTATCAGGATTTCATCCGAAAACTCGTCTGTTACAAAGGGATTTCATTTTTTTAAACCTTATTTGAACTCCTGACTTTTTGTGTGTTCAAAAGGCACCATTCAAAGCCACATCATCATTTTTCAATCCTTTCTGACTTCATTTGTTATTTTTCATGCATTTACTAATTATTTTGAGCTATAAGACCCTAAAATTGAAAAGCATTTCAAATGAACTCTGAAAAGGTTGAAAGCTGGCATGATATCATCATTTCATCCACATAGCATGTGCAAGAAAGTTGAGAGGGTTACGGCAAAAAGCGGATGCACTTCGTGTACGGAACG
>NW_025228723.1:27017-27615 GCF_018294505.1 Triticum aestivum
AATGCACCATTCAAAGCCACATCATCATTTTTCAATCCTTTCTGACTTCATTTGTTATTTTTCATGCATTTACTAATTATTTTGAGCTATAAGACCCTAAAATTGAAAAGCATTTCAAATGAACTCTGAAAAGGTTGAAAGTTGGCATGATATCATCATTTCATCCACATAGCATGTGCAAGAAAGTTGAGAGGGTTACGGCAAAAACTGGATGCACTTCTTGTACAAAACGGACAATCTCTTTCAAAGTATCAGGATTTCATCCGGAAACTCGTCTGTTACAAAGGGATTTCATTTTTTAAACCTTATTTGAACTCCTGACTTTTTGTGTGTTCAAAATGCACCATTCAAAGCCACATCATCATTTTCCAATCCTTTCTGACTTCATTTGTTATTTTCATGCATTTATGAATTATTTTGAGCCATAAGACCCTAAAATTGAGAAGCATTTCAAATGAACTCTGAAAAGGTTGAAAGTTGGCATGATATCATCATTTCATCCACATAGCATGTGCAAGAAAGTTGAGAGGGTTACGACAAAAACTGGATGCACTTCGTTGTCAAAACGGACAATCTCTTTCAAAGTATCAGGATTTCA
>NW_025228723.1:27694-28481 GCF_018294505.1 Triticum aestivum
TTATTTGAACTCCTGACTTTTTGTGTGTTCAAAATGCACCATTCAAAGCCACATCATCATTTTTCAATCCTTTCTGACTTCATTTGTTTTTTTCATGCATTTATGAATTATTTTGAGCTATAAGACCCTAAAATTGAAAAGCATTTCAAATGAACTCTGAAAAGGTTGAAAGTTGGCATGATATCATCATTTCATCCACATAGCATGTGCAAGAAAGTTGAGAGGGTTACGGCAAAAACCGGATGCACTTCGTGTACGGAACGGACAATCTCTTTCAAAGTATCAGGATTTCATCCGGAAACTCGTCTGTTACAAAGGGATTTCATTTTTTAAACCTTATTTGAACTCCTGACTTTTTGTGTGTTCAAAATGCACCATTCAAAGCCACATCAACAGTTTTCAATCCTTTCTGACTTCATTTGTTATTTTTCATGCATTTACTAATTATTTTGAGCTATAAGACCCTAAAATGGAGAAGCATTTCAAATGAACTCTGAAAAGGTTGAAAGTTGGCATGATATCATCATTTCATCCACATAGCATGTGCAAGAAAGTTGAGAGGGTTACGGCAAAAACTGGATGTACTTCTTGTACAAAACGGACAATCTCTTTCAAAGTATCAGGATTTCATCCGGAAACTCGTCTGTTACAAAGGGATTTCATTTTTTAAACCTTATTTGAACTCCTGACTTTTTGTGTGTTCAAAATGCACCATTCAAAGCCACATCATCATTTTTCAATCCTTTCTGACTTCATTTGTTATTTTTCATGCATTTACTAATTATTT
>NW_025228723.1:30299-30594 GCF_018294505.1 Triticum aestivum
TTCAAAGTATCAGGATTTCATCCGGAAACTCGTCTGTTACAAAGGGATTTCATTTTTTAAACCTTATTTGCACTCCTGACTTTTTGTGTGTTCAAAACGCACCATTCAAAGCCACATCATCATTTTTCAATCCTTTCTGACTTCATTTGTTATTTTTCATGCATTTACTAATTATTTTGAGCTATAAGACCCTAAAATTGAAAAGCATTTCAAATGAACTCTGAAAAGGTTGAAAGTTGGCATGATATCATCATTTCATCCACATAGCATGTGCAAGAAAGTTGAGAGGGTTACG
>NW_025228723.1:32215-37475 GCF_018294505.1 Triticum aestivum
TGTACAAAACGGACAATCTCTTTCAAAGTATCAGGATTTCATCCGGAAACTCGTCTGTTACAAAGGGATTTCATTTTTTAAACCTTATTTGAACTCCCGACTTTTTGTGTGTTCAAAATGCACCATTCAAAGCCACATCATCATTTGTCAATCCTTTCTGACTTCATTTGTTATTTTTCATGCATTTACTAATTATTTTGAGCTATAAGACCCTAAAATTGAAAAGCATTTCAAATGAACTCTGAAAAGGTTGAAAGCTGGCATGATATCATCATTTCATCCACATAGCATGTGCAAGAAAGTTGAGAGGGTTACGGCAAAAACTGGATGCACTTCGTGTACGGAACGGACAATCTCTTTCAAAGTATCAGGATTTCATCCGGAAACTCGTCTGTTACAAAGGGATTTCATTTTTTAAACCTTATTTGAACTCCTGTCTTTTTGTGTGTTCAAAACGCACCATTCAAAGCCACGTCATCATTTTTCAATCCTTTCTGACTTCATTTGTTATTTTTCATGCATTTACTAATTATTTTGAGCTATAAGACCCTAAAATTGAAAAGCATTTCAAATGAACTCTGAAAAGGTTGAAAGTTGGCATGATATCATCATTTCATCCACATAGCATGTGCAAGAAAGTTGAGAGGGTTACGGCAAAAACTGGATGCACTTCGTGTACCAAACGGACAATCTCTTTCAAAGTATCAGGATTTCATCCGGAAACTCGTCTGTTACAAAGGGATTTCATTTTTTAAACCTTATTTGAACTCCTGACTTTTTGTGTGTTCAAAATGCACCATTCAAAGCCACATCATCATTTTTCAATCCTTTCTGACTTCATTTGTTATTTTTCATGCATTTACTAATTATTTTGAGCTATAAGACCCTAAAATTCAAAAGCATTTCAAATGAACTCTGAAAAGGTTGAAAGTTGGCATGATATCATCATTTCATCCACATAGCATGTGCAAGAAAGTTGAGAGGGTTACGGCAAAAACTGGATGCATTTCGTGTACAAAACGGACAATCTCTTTCAAAGTATCAGGATTTCATCCGGAAACTCGTCTGTTACAAAGGGATTTCATTTTTTAAAACTTATTTGAACTCCTGACTTTTTGTGTGTTCAAAATGCACCATTCAAAGCCACATCATCATTTTTCAATCCTTTCTGACTTCATTTGTTATTTTTCATGCATTTACTAATTATTTTGAGCTATAAGACCCTAAAATTGAAAAGCATTTCAAATAAACTCTGAAAAGGTTGAAAGTTGGCATGATATCATCATTTCATCCACATAGCATGTGCAAGAAAGTTGAGAGGGTTACGGCAAAAACTGGATGAACTTCGTGTACAAAACGGACAATCTCCTTCAAAGTATCAGGATTTCATCCGGAAACTCGTCTGTTACAAAGGGATTTCATTTTTTAAACCTTATTTGAACTCCTGACTTTTTGTGTGTTCAAAATGCACCATTCAAAGCCACATCATCATTTTTCAATCCTTTCTGACTTCATTTGTTTTTTTCATGCATTTATGAATTATTTTGAGCTATAAGACCCTAAAATTGAGAAGCATTTCAAATGAACTCTGAAAAGGTTGAAAGTTGGCATGATATCATCATTTCATCCACATAGCATGTGCAAGAAAGTTGAGAGGGTTACGGCAAAAACTGGATGCACTTCGTGTACGGAACGGACAATCTCTTTCAAAGTATCAGGATTTCATCCGGAAAGTCGTCTGTTACAAAGGGATTTCATTTTTTAAACCTTATTTGAACTCCTGTCTTTTTGTGTGTTCAAAATGCACCATTCAAAGCCACATCATCATTTTTCAATCCTTTCTGACTTCATTTGTTATTTTTCATGCATTTACTAATTATTTTGAGCTATAAGACCCTAAAATTGAAAAGCATTTCAAATGAACTCTGAAAAGGTTGAAAGTTGGCATGATATCATCATTTCATCCACATAGCATGTGCAAGTAAGTTGAGAGGGTTACGGCAAAAACTGGATGCACTTCGTGTACAAAACGGACAATCTCTTTCAAAGTATCAGGATTTCATCCGGAAACTCGTCTGTTACAAAGGGATTTCATTTTTTAAAACTTATTTGAACTCCTGACTTTTTGTGTGTTCAAAATGCACCATTCAAAGCCACATCATCATTTTTCAATCCTTTCTGACTTCATTTGTTATTTCTCATGCATTTACTAATTATTTTGAGCTATAAGACCCTAAAATTGAAAAGCATTTCAAATGAACTCTAAAAAGGTTGAAAGTTGGCATGATATCATCATTTCATCCACATAGCATGTGCAAGAAAGTTGAGAGGGTTACGGCAAAAACTGGATGCACTTCGTGTACAAAACAGACAATCTCTTTCAAAGTATCAGGATTTCATCCGGAAACTCGTCTGTTACAAAGGGATTTCATTTTTTAAACCTTATTTGAACTCCTGACTTTTTGTGTGTTCAAAATGCACCATTCAAAGCCACATCATCATTTTTCAATCCTTTCTGACTTCATTTGTTATTTTTCATGCATTTACTAATTATTTTGAGCTATAAGACCCTAAAATTGAAAAGCATTTCAAATAAACTCTGAAAAGGTTGAAAGTTGGCATGATATCATCATTTCATCCACATAGCATGTGCAAGAAAGTTGAGAGGGTTACGGCAAAAACTGGATGAACTTCGTGTACAAAACGGACAATCTCCTTCAAAGTATCAGGATTTCATCCGGAAACTCGTCTGTTACAAAGGGATTTCATTTTTTAAACCTTATTTGAACTCCTGACTTTTTGTGTGTTCAAAATGCACCATTCAAAGCCACATCATCATTTTTCAATCCTTTCTGACTTCATTTGTTATTTTTCATGCATTTACTAATTATTTTGAGCTATAAGACCCTAAAATTGAAAAGCATTTCAAATAAACTCTGAAAAGGTTGAAAGTTGGCATGATATCATCATTTCATCCACATAGTATGTGCAAGAAAGTTGAGAGGGTTACGGCAAAAACTGGATGCACTTCGTGTACGAAACGGACAATCTCTTTCAAAGTATCAGGATTTCATCCGGAAACTCGTCTGTTACAAAGGGATTTCATTTTTTAAACCTTATTTGCACTCCTGACTTTTTGTGTGTTCAAAACGCACCATTCAAAGCCACATCATCATTTTTCAATCCTTTCTGACTTCATTTGTTATTTTTCATGCATTTACTAATTATTTTGAGCTATAAGACCCTAAAATTGAAAAGCATTTCAAATGAACTCTGAAAAGGTTGAAAGTTGGCATGATATCATCATTTCATCCACATAGCATGTGCAAGAAAGTTGAGAGGGTTACGGCAAAAACTGGATGCACTTCTTGTACAAAACGGACAATCTCTTTCAAAGTATCAGGATTTCATCCGGAAACTCGTCTGTTACAAAGGGATTTCATTTTTTAAACCTTATTTGAACTCCTGACTTTTTGTGTGTTCAAAATGCACCATTCAAAGCCACATCATCATTTTTCAATCCTTTCTGACTTCATTTGTTATTTTTCATGCATTTACTAATTATTTTGAGCTATAAGACCCTAAAATTGCAAAGCATTTCAAATGAACTCTGAAAAGGTTGAAAGTTGGCATGATATCATCATTTCATCCACATAGCATGTGCAAGAAAGTTGAGAGGGTTACGGCAAAAACTGGATGCACTTCGTGTACAAAACGGACAATCTCTTTCAAAGTATCAGGATTTCATCCGGAAACTCGTCTGTTACAAAGGGATTTCATTTTTTAAACCTTATTTGAACTCCTGACTTTTTGTGTGTTCAAAATGCACCATTCAAAGCCACATCATCATTTTTCAATCCTTTCTGACTTCATTTGTTATTTTTCATGCATTTACTAATTATTTTGAGCTATAAGACCCTAAAATTGAAAAGCATTTCAAACGAACTCTGAAAAGGTTGAAAGCTGGAATGATTTCATCATTTCATCCACATACCATGTGCAAGAAAGTTGAGAGGGTTACGGCAAAAACTGGATGCACTTCGTGATCAGGATTTCATCCGGAAACTCGTCTGTTACAAAAGGATTTCAATTTTTAAACCTTATTTGAACTCCTGACTTTTTGTGTGTTCAAAATGCACCATTCAAAGCCACATCATCATTTTTCAATCCTTTCTGACTTCATTTGTTATTTTCATGCATTTACTAATTATTTTGAGCTATAAGACCCTAAAATTGAAAAGCATTTCAAATGAACTCTCAAAAGGTTGAAAGCTGGCATGATATCATCATTTCATCCACATAGCATGTGCAAGAAAGTTGAGAGGGTTACGGCAAAAACTGGATGCACTTCGTGTACAAAACGGACAATCTCTTTCAAAGTATCAGGATTTCATCCGGAAACTCGTCTGTTACAAAGGGATTTCATTTTTTAAACCTTATTTGAACTCCTGTCTTTTTGTGTGTTCAAAATGCACCATTCAAAGCCACATCATCATTTTTCAATCCTTTCTGACTTCATTTGTTATTTTTCATGCATTTACTAATTATTTTGAGCTATAAGACCCTAAAATTGAAAAGCATTTCAAATGAACTCTGAAAAGGTTGAAAGTTGGCATGATATCATCATTTCATCCACATAGCATGTGCAAGAAAGTTGAGAGGGTTACGGCAAAAACTGGATGCACTTCGTGTACAAAACGGACAATCTCTTTCAAAGTATCAGGATTTCATCCGGAAACTCGTCTGTTACAAAGGGATTTCATTTTTTAAACCTTATTTGAACTCCCGACTTTTTGTGTGTTCAAAATGCACCATTCAAAGCCACATCATCATTTGTCAATCCTTTCTGACTTCATTTGTTATTTTTCATGCATTTACTAATTATTTTGAGCTATAAGACCCTAAAATTGAAAAGCATTTCAAATGAACTCTGAAAAGGTTGAAAGCTGGCATGATATCATCATTTCATCCACATAGCATGTGCAAGAAAGTTGAGAGGGTTACGGCAAAACCGGATGCACTTCGTGTACGGAACGGACAATCTCTTTCAAAGTATCAGGATTTCATCAGGAAACTCGTCTGTTACAAAGGGATTTCATTTTTTAAACCTTATTTGAACTCCTGACTTTTTGTGTGTTCAAAATGCACCATTCAAAGCCACATCATCATTTTTCAATCCTTTCTGACTTCATTTGTTATTTTTCATGCATTTACTAATTATTTTGAGCTATAAGACCCTAAAATTGAGAAGCATTTCAAA
>NW_025228723.1:37485-39109 GCF_018294505.1 Triticum aestivum
GATTTCATCCGGAAACTCGTCTGTTACAAAGGGATTTCATTTTTTAAACCTTATTTGAACTCCTGACTTTTTGTGTGTTCAAAATGCACCATTCAAAGCCACATCATCATTTTTCAATCCTTTCTGACTTCATTTGTTATTTTTCATGCATTTACTAATTATTTTGAGCTATAAGACCCTAAAATTGAGAAGCATTTCAAATGAACTCTGAAAAGGTTGAAAGTTGGCATGATATCATCATTTCATCCACATAGCATGTGCAAGAAAGTTGAGAGGGTTACGGCAAAAACTGGATGAACTACGTGTACAAAACGGACAATCTCCTTCAAAGTATCAGGATTTCATCCGGAAACTCGTCTGTTACAAAGGGATTTCATTTTTTAAACCTTATTTGAACTCCTGACTTTTTGTGTGTTCAAAATGCACCATTCAAAGCCACATCATCATTTTTCAATCCTTTCTGACTTCATTTGTTATTTTTCATGCATTTACTAATTATTTTGAGCTATAAGACCCTAAAATTGAAAAGCATTTCAAATGAACTCTGAAAAGGTTGAAAGTTGGCATGATATCATCATTTCATCCACATAGCATGTGCAAGAAAGTTGAGAGGGTTACGGCAAAAACTGGATGCACTTCATGTACGAAACGGACAATCTCTTTCAAAGTATCAGGATTTCATCCGGAAACTCGTCTGTTACAAAGGGATTTCATTTTTTAAACCTTATTTGCACTCCTGACTTTTTGTGTGTTCAAAACGCACCATTCAAAGCCACATCATCATTTTTCAATCCTTTCTGACTTCATTTGTTATCTTTCATGCATTTACTAATTATTTTGAGCTATAAGACCCTAAAATTGAAAAGCATTTCAAATGAACTCTGAAAAGGTTGAAAGTTGGCATGATATCATCATTTCATCCACATAGCATGTGGAAGAAAGTTGAGAGGGTTACGGCAAAAACCGGATGCACTTCTTGTACAAACGGACAATCTCTTTCAAAGTATCAGGATTTCATCCGGAAAATCGTCTGTTACAAAAGGATTTCATTTTTTAAACCTTATTTGAACTCCTGACTTTTTGTGTGTTCAAAATGCACCATTCAAAGCCACATCATCATTTTTCAATCCTTTCTGACTTCATTTTTTTTTTCATGCATTTATGAATTATTTTGAGCTATAAGACCCTAAAATTGAGAAGCATTTCAAATGAACTCTGAAAAGGTTGAAAGCTGGCATGATATCATCATTTCATCCACATAGCATGTGCAAGAAAGTTGAGAGGGTTACGGCAAAAACCGGATGCACTTCGTGTACGGAACGGACAATCTCTTTCAAACTATCAGGATTTCATCCGGAAACTCGTCTGTTACAAAGGGATTTCATTTTTTAAACCTTATTTGAACTCCTGACTTTTTGTGTGTTCAAAATGCACCATTCAACGCCACATCATCATTTTTCAATCCTTTCTGACTTCATTTGTTATTTTTCATGCATTTACTAATTATTTTGAGCTATAAGACCCTAAAATTGAGAAGCATTTCAAATGAACTCTGAAAAGGTTGAAAGTTGGCATGATATCATCATTTCATCCACATAGCATGTGCAAGAAAGTTGAGAGGGTT
>NW_025228724.1:0-1129 GCF_018294505.1 Triticum aestivum
GACGAGAACTCATCTGTTACATGGGCACTTCATTTTTTTAAACTTATTACAACTCCAGACTTTTTTGCGTTCCGTACACACCATTCAAAGCGACGTCATCAATTTTCAAAACTTTCTGACAACATTTGCTATTTTTTAGTCATTTACCGATTTGTTTAGAGAGCTAAATGACCGTGAAATTGAAAATCACTACAAAATGAACTCTGAAAATGTTGAAACTTGGCATGGTATCATCATTTCACCCACATAGCATGTGCAAAAGAGTAGAGAGGGTTACGACAAAAACTGGACGCACTTCGTGTACAAACTGGACAATTCCTTTCGAACTATCAGAGTTTCGGACGAGAACTCATCTATTACATTGGCACTTCATTTTTTTAAACTCATTACAACTCCAGACTTTTTTTGCATTCCATACGCACCATTCAAAGCAAAGTCATCAATTTTCAACACTTTCTGACATCATTTGCTATTTTTTCAGTCATTTACCGATTTGTTTAGAGAGCTAAATGACCGTGAAATTGGAAATCACTACAAAATGAACTCTGAAAATGTCGAAACTTGGCATGGTATCATCATTTCACCCACATAGCATGTGCAAAAGAGTAGAGAGGGTTACGGCAAAAACTGGACGCACCTCGTGTACAAACTGGACAATCTCTTTCGAAATATCAGGGTTTCTGACGAGAACTCATCTGTTACATGGGCAGTTCATTTTTTAAAACTTATTACAACTCCAGACTTTTTTGCATTCCCTACACACCATTCAAAGCGACGTCATCAATTTTCTAAACTTTCTGACATCATTTGCTATTTTTTAGTCATTTACCGATTTGTTTAGAGAGCTAAATGACCGTGAAATTGAAAATCACTACAAAATGAACTCTGAAAATGTCGAAACTTGGCATCGTATCCTCATTTCACCCACATAGCATGTGCAAAAAAGTAGAGAGGGTTACGGCAAAAACTGGACGCACTTCGTGTACAAACTGGACAATCTCTTTCGAAGTATCAGGGTTTCTGACGAGAACTCATCTGTTACATGGGCAGTTCATTTTTTAAAACTTATTACAACTCCAGACTTTTTTGCGTTCCGTACACACCATTCAAAGCGACGTCATCAATTTTC
>NW_025228724.1:1961-3127 GCF_018294505.1 Triticum aestivum
ACAAACAGGACAATCTCTTTCGAAGTATCAGGGTTTCGGACGAGAACTCATCTGTTACATGGGCACTGCATTTTTTTAAACTTATTACAACTCCAGACTTTTTTGCGTTCCGTACACACCATTCAAAGCGACGTCATCAATTTTCAAAACTTTCTGACAACATTTGCTATTTTTAGTCATTTACCGATTTGTTTAGAGAGCTAAATGACCGTGAAATTGAAAATCACTACAAAATGAACTCTGAAAATGTTGAAACTTGGCATGGTATCATCATTTCACCCACATAGCATGTGCAAAAGAGTAGAGAGGGTTACGGCAAAAACTGGACGCACTTCGTGTACAAACTGGACAATTCCTTTCGAACTATCAGAGTTTCGGACGAGAAGTCATCTGTTACATTGGCACTTCATTTTTTTAAACTCATTACAACTCCAGACTTTTTTTGCATTCCATACGCACCATTCAAAGCAAAGTCATCAATTTTCAACACTTTCTGACATCATTTGCTATTTTTTCAGTCATTTACCGATTTGTTTAGAGAGCTAAATAACCGTGAAATTGGAAATCACTACAAAATGAACTCTGAAAATGTCGAAACTTGGCATGGTATCATCATTTCACCCACATAGCATGTGCAAAAGAGTAGAGAGGGTTACGGCAAAAACTGGACGCACCTCGTGTACAAACTGGACAATCTCTTTCGAAATATCAGGGTTTCTGACGAGAACTCATCTGTTACATGGGCAGTTCATTTTTTAAAACTTATTACAACTCCAGACTTTTTTGCATTCCCTACACACCATTCAAAGCGACGTCATCAATTTTCTAAACTTTCTGACATCATTTGCTATTTTTTAGTCATTTACCGATTTGTTTAGAGAGCTAAATGACCGTGAAATTGAAAATCACTACAAAATGAACTCTGAAAATGTCGAAACTTGGCATCGTATCCTCATTTCACCCACATAGCATGTGCAAAAAAGTAGAGAGGGTTACGGCAAAAACTGGACGCACTTCGTGTACAAACTGGACAATCTCTTTCGAAGTATCAGGGTTTCTGACGAGAACTCATCTGTTACATGGGCAGTTCATTTTTTAAAACTTATTACAACTCCAGACTTTTTTGCGTTCCGTACACACCATTCAAAGCGACGTCATCAATTTTC
>NW_025228724.1:4471-5720 GCF_018294505.1 Triticum aestivum
TTTCGGACGAGAACTCATCTGTTACACTGGCACTTCATTTTTTTAAACTTATTACAACTCTCGACTTTTTTGCGTTCCGTACACACCATTCAAAGCGACGTCATCAATTTTCAACACTTTCTGACATCATTTGCTATTTTTCAGTCATTTACCGATTTGTTTAGGGAGCTAAATGATCGTGAAATTGAAAATCACTACAAAATGAACTCTGAAAATGTCGAAACTTGGCATGGTATCATCATTTCACCCACATAGCATGTGCAAAAGAGTAGAGAGGGTTACGGCAAAAACTGGACGCACTTCGTGTACAAACAGGACAATCTCTTTCGAAGTATCAGGGTTTCAGACGAGAACTCATCTGTTACATGGGCACTTCATTTTTTTAAACTTATTACAACTCCAGACTTTTTTGCGTTCCGTACACACCATTCAAAGCGACGTCATCAATTTTCAAAACTTTCTGACAACATTTGCTATTTTTTAGTCATTTACCGATTTGTTTAGAGAGCTAAATGACCGTGAAATTGAAAATCACTACAAAATGAACTCTGAAAATGTTGAAACTTGGCATGGTATCATCATTTCACCCACATAGCATGTGCAAAAGAGTAGAGAGGGTTACGGCAAAAACTGGACGCACTTCGTGTACAAACTGGACAATTCCTTTCGAACTATCAGAGTTTCGGACGAGAACTCATCTGTTACATTGGCACTTCATTTTTTTAAACTCATTACAACTCCATACTTTTTTTGCATTCCATACGCACCATTCAAAGCAAAGTGATCAATTTTCAACACTTTCTGACATCATTTGCTATTTTTTCAGTCATTTACCGATTTGTTTAGAGAGCTAAATGACCGTGAAATTGAAAATCACTACAAAATGAACTCTGAAAATGTCGAAACTTGGCATGGTATCATCATTTCACCCACATAGCATGTGCAAAAGAGTAGAGAGGGTTACGGCAAAAACTGGACGCACCTAGTGTACAAACTGGACAATCTCTTTCGAAATATCAGGGTTTCTGACGAGAACTCATCTGTTACATGGGCAGTTCATTTTTTAAAACTTATTACAACACCAGACTTTTTTGCATTCCCTACACACCATTCAAAGCGACGTCATCAATTTTCTAAACTTTCTGACATCATTTGCTATTTTTTAGTCATTTACCGATTTGTTTAGAGAGCTAAATGACCGTGAAATTGAAAATCACTACAAAATGAACTCTGAAAATGTCGAAACTTG
>NW_025228724.1:8461-9024 GCF_018294505.1 Triticum aestivum
TGTACAGACTGGACAATCTCTTTTGAAGAATCAGGGTTTCTGACGAGAACTCATCTGTTACATGGGCACTTCATTTTTTTAAACTTATTACAACTCCAGAATTTTTTGCGTTCCGTACAAACCATTCAAAGCGACGTCATCAATTTTCAAAACTTTCTAACATCATTTGCTATTTTTTTAGTCATTTACCGATTTGTTTAGAGAGCTAAATGACCGTGCAATTGAAAATCACTACAAAATGAACTCTGAAAATGTCGAAACTTGGCATGGTATCATCATTTCACCCACATAGAATGTGCAAAAGAGTAGAGAGGGTTACGGCAAAAACTGGACGCACTTCGTGTATAAACTGGACAATCTCTTTCGGAGTATCAGGGTTTCTGACCAGAACTCATCTGTTACACTGGCACTTCATTTTTTTAAACTTATTACAACTCCAGACTTTTTTTGCGTCCCGTACGCACCATTCAAAGCGACGTCATCAATTTTCAACACTTTCTGACATCATTTGCTATTTTTCAGTCATTTACCGATTTGTTTAGGGAGCTAAATGACCGTGAAAT
>NW_025228724.1:9855-12542 GCF_018294505.1 Triticum aestivum
CCACATAGCATGTGCAAAAGAGTAGAGAGGGTTACGGCAAAAACTGGACACATTTCGTGTACAAACTAGACAATCTCTTTCGGAGTATCACGGTTTCTGACCAGAACTCATCTGTTACACTGGCACTTCATTTTTTTAAACTTATTACAAATCCAGACTTTTTTTGCGTTCCGTACGCACCATTCAAAGCGACGTCATCAATTTTCAACACTTTCTGACATCATTTGCTATTTTTCAGTCATTTACCGATTTGTTTAGAGAGCTAAATGACCGTGAAATTGAAAATCACTACAAAATCAACTCTGAAAATGTCAAAACTTGGCATCGTATCATCATTTCACGCACATAGCATGTGCAAAAGAGTAGAGATGGTTACGGCAAAAACTGGATGCACTTCGTGTACAAACTGGACAATCTGCTCTTTCCAAGTATCAGGGTTTCTGACGAAACTCATCTGTTACATGGGCACTTCATTTTTTAAACTTATTACAACCCCAGACTTGTTTGCGTTCCGTACACACCATTCAAAGCGACGTCATCAATTCTCAAAACTTTCTAACATCATTTGCAATTTTTTAGTCATTTACCGATTTGTTTAGAGAGCTAAATGACCGTCAAATTGAAAATCACTTCAAATTGAACTCTGAAAATGTCTAAACTTGGCATGGTATCATCATTTCACCCACATAGCATGTGCAAAAGAGTAGAGAGGGTTACGGCAAAAACTGGACGTACTTCGTGTACAAACTGGACAATCTTTTTCGAAGTATCATGGTTTGTGACGAGAACTCATCTGTTACATGGGCACTTCATTTTTTTAAACTTATTACAATTCTAGACTTTTTAGCGTTTCATACACGCCATTCAAAGCGACGTCGTCAATTTTCAAAACTTTCTAACATCATTTGCTATTTTTTAGTCATTTACCGATTTGTTTAGAGAGCTAAATGACCGTGAAATTGAAAATGACTACAAAATGAACTCTGAAAATGTCAAAACTTGGCATGGTATCATCATTTCACCCACATAGCATGTGCAAAATAGTAGAGAGGGTTACGGCAAAAACTGGACGCACTTCGTGTACAAACTGGACAATCTCTTTCGAACTATGAGGGTTTCTCACGAGAACTCATCTGTTACATCGGCAGTTCATTTTTTTAAACTTTATTACAACTCCAGACTTTTGTGCGTTCCCTACACACCATTCAAAGCAACGTCATCAATTTTCAAAACTTTCTGACATCATTTGCTATTTTTCAGTCATTTACCGATTTGTTTAGGGAGCTAAATGACCGTGAAATTGAAAATCACTACAAAATGAACTCTGAAAATGTCGAAACTTGGCATCGTATCATCATTTCACGCACATAGCATGTGCAAAATAGTAGAGATGGTTACGGCAAAAACTGGATGCACTTCGTGTCCAAACTGGACAATCTGTTTCGAAGTATCATGGTTTCTGACGAGAACTCATCTGTTACATGGGCACTTCATTTTTTAAACTTATTACAACTCCAGACTTTTTTGCGTTCCGTACACACCATTCAAAGCGACGTCATCAATTCTCAACACTTTCTGACATCATTTGCTATTTTTTAGTCATTTAGCGATTTGTTTAGAGAGCTAAATGACCGTGAAATTGAAAATCACTACAAAATGAACTCTGAAAATGTCGAAACTTGGCATGGTATCATCATTTGACCCACATAGCATGTGCAAAAGAGTAGAGAGGGTTACGGCAAAAACTGGACCACATAGCATGTGCAAAAGAGTAGAGAGGGTTACGGCAAAAACTGGACGCACTTCGTGTACAAACTGGACAATCTCTTTCGAAGTATCAGGGTTTCTGACGAGAACTCATCTGTTACATGGGCACTTCATTTTTTTAAACTTATAACAACTCCAGAATTTTTTGCGTTCCGTACACACCATTCAAAGCGACGTCATCAATTTTCAACACTTTCTGACATCATTTGCTATTTTTCAGTCATTTACCGATTTGTTTAGGGAGCTAAATGACCGTGAAATTGAAAATCACTACAAAATGAACTTTGAAAATGTCGAAACTTGGCATCGTATCATCATTTCACCCGCATAGCATGTGCAAAAGAGTAGAGAGGGTTACGGCAAAAACTGGACGCACTTCGTGTACAGACTGGACAATCTCTTTCGAAGTATCAGGGTTTCTGACGAGAAATCATCTGTTACATGGGCACTTCATTTTTGAAACATATTACAACTCCCGACTTTTTTGCGTTCCGTACACACCATTCAAAGCGACGATATCAATTTTCAAAACTTTATAACATCATTTGGTATTTTTTAGTCATTTACTGATTTGTTTCGAGAGGTAAATGACCGTGAAATTGAAAATCACTACAAAATGAACTCTGAAAATGTCGAAACTTGGCATGGTATCATCATTTCACCCACATAGCATGTGCAAAAGAGTAGAGAGGGTTACGGCAAAAACTGGACACACTTCGTGTACAAACTGGACAATCTCTTTCGAACTATCAGAGTTTCGGACGAGAACTCATCTGTTACATGGGCACTTCATTTTTTTAAACTTATTACAACTCCAGACTTTTGTGCGTTCCCTACACACCATTCAAAGCAACGTCATCAATTTTCAAAACTTTCTGACATCATTTGCTATTTTTTAGTCATTTACCGATTTGTTTAGA
>NW_025228724.1:12715-13025 GCF_018294505.1 Triticum aestivum
AATCTCTTTCGAACTATCAGGGTTTCTCACGAGAACTCATCTGTTACATGGGCAGTTCATTTTTTTAAACTTATTACAACTCCAGACTTTTGTGCGTTCCCTACACACCATTCAAAGCGACGTCATCAATTTTCAAAACTTTCTGACATCATTTGCTATTTTTTAGTCATTTACCGATTTGTTTAGAGAGCTAAATGACCGTGAAATTGAAAATCACTACAAAATGAACTCTGAAAATGTCGAAACTTGGCATCGTATCATCATTTCACGCACATAGCATGTGCAAAAGAGTAGAGATGGTTACGGCAAA
>NW_025228724.1:13510-14347 GCF_018294505.1 Triticum aestivum
ATCGTTTCATCATTTCACCCACATAGCATGTGCAAAAGGGTAGAGAGGGTTACGGCAAAAACTGGACGCACTTCGTGTACAAACTAGACAATCTCTTTCGGAGTATCACGGTTTCTGACCAGAACTCATCTGTTACACTGGCACTTCATTTTTTTTAACTTATTACAAATCCAGACTTTTTTTGCGTTCCGTACGCACCATTCAAAGCGACGTCATCAATTTTCAACACTTTCTGACATCATTTGCTATTTTTCAGTCATTTACCGATTTGTTTAGAGAGCTAAATGACCGTGAAATTGAAAATCACTACAAAATCAACTCTGAAAATGTCAAAACTTGGCATCGTATCATCATTTCACGCACATAGCATGTGCAAAAGAGTAGAGAGTGTTACGGCAAAAACTGGATGCACTTCGTGTACAAACTGGACAATCTGCTCTTTCCAAGTATCAGGGTTTCTGATGAAACTCATCTGTTACATGGGCACTTCATTTTTTAAACTTATTACAACTCCACACTTGTTTGCGTTCCGTACACACCATTCAAAGCGACGTCATCAATTCTCAAAACTTTCTAACATCATTTGCTATTTTTTAGTCATTTACCGATTTGTTTAGAGAGCTAAATGACCGTCAAATTGAAAATCACTTCAAAATGAACTCTGAAAATGTCTAAACTTGGCATGGTATCATCATTTCACCCACATAGCATGTGCAAAAGAGTAGAGAGGGTTACGGCAAAAACTGGACGTACTTCGTGTACAAACTGGACAATCTTTTTCGAAGTATCATGGTTTGTGACGAGAACTCATCTGTTACATGGGCACTTCATTTTTTT